>NC_142806.1:36462434-36477434 GCF_049724085.1 Artemia sp. Qi Xiang Cuo
ATTTTAACTCTTGCATTTCAATGAAAGGAATCCAAAAGGAACTTTGAAAAATCAAGAAAATGTAACTATGACAAGGTAAACCATAACCAAACACTACTGAAATATTCCAACTCTTGCATTTCAATGAAATAAATTCAAATAAACTTTGAAAAATTAAGAAAATGTAACTTTAACAAGGTGAACCACGACAAAACACTACTGAAATAATCCAACTCTTGCATTTCAAAGAAAGAAATTCAAAATGAACTTTGAAAAATGAATAGAATGTAACTGTGACAAGGTACACCATGACAAAACACTACTGAAATATTCCAAATCTTGCATTTCAATGAAAGAAATTCAAAATGAACTTTGAAAAATCAAGAAAATGTAACTGTGACAAAGTAAACCATTACCAAACACTACTGAAATATTTCAACTCTTGCATTTCAACGAAAGAAATTCAAAATGTACTTTGAAAAATCAAGAGAATGTAACTTTGACAAGGTAAACCACGACAAAACACTATTGAAATATTCCAACTCTTGCTTTTTAACGAAAGAAATTCAAAAGGAACTTTGAAAAATTAAGAGAATGTAACTGTGACAAGGTAAACCATGACAAAACTCTACTGAAATATTCCAACTCTTGCATTTCAACGAAAGAAATCCAAAATGAACTTTGAAAAATCAAGAGAATTTACCTTTGACAAGGTAAACCACGACAAAACACTACTGAAATAATTCAACTCTTGCATTTCAACGAGAGAAATCCAAAATGAACTTTGAAAAATCAAGAGAATGTAACTGTGACAAGGTAAACCACGACAAAACACTACTGAAATATTCCAACTATTGCATTTCAATGAAAGAAATCCAAATAAACTTTGAAAAATCAAGAGAATGTAACTTTGACAAGGTAAACCATGACGAAACACTACTGAAATAATCCAACTCTTGCATTTCAATGAAAGAAATAAAAAATGACCTTTGAAAAATAAATAAAATGTAACATTGAAATGGTAAACCATGACAAAACACAACTGAAATAATCAAACTCTTGCATTTCAATGAAAGAAATTAAAAATGAACTTTGAAAAATAAAGAAAATGTAACTTTGACAATGTAAAACACAACCAAACACTACTTAAATATTACAACTATTTCATTTCAAAGAAAGAAATTCAAAATGAACTTTGAAAAATCAAGAGAATGTAACTTTGACAAGGTAAACCACGACAAAACACTATTGAAATATTCCAACTATTGCTTTTCAACGAAAGAAATTCAAAAGAAACTTTGAAAAATTAAGAGAATGTAACTGTGACAAGGTAAACCATGACAAAACTCTACTGAAATATTCCAATTCTTGCATTTCAGCGAAAGAAATCCAAAATGAACTTTGAAAAATCAAGAGAATGTAACTGTGACACGGTAAACCACGACAAAACACTACTGAAATAATTCAACTCTTGCATTTCAACGAGAAAAATCCATAATTAACTTTGAAAAATCAAGAGAACGTAACTGTGACAAGGTAAACCACGACAAAACACTACTGAAATATTCCAACTCTTGCATTTCAATGAAAGAAATCTAAAATGAACTTTGAAAAATCAAGAAAATGTAAGTGTGACAAGGTAAACCACAACAAAAAACTACTGAAATATTCAAACTCTTGCATTTCAATGAAAAAAATTCAAAATGAACTTTGAAAAATCGAGAGAATGTAAGTATGACAAGGTAAAATACGACAAAACACTACTGAAATATTCCAACTCTTACATTTCAATGAAAGAAATTCAAAATGAACTTTGAAAAATCATGAGAATGTAAGTGTGACAAAGTAAACCTCAACAAAACACTACTGAAATATTCCAACTCTTGCATTTCAATGAGAGAAATTCAAAATGAACTTTGAAAAATCAAGGGGAATGTAACTGTGATATGGTAAACCAAGACAAAACACTACTGAAATAATCCCACTCTTTCATTTAAATGAAATAAATTCAAAATAAATTTTGAAAAATCAAGAGAATGTAACTGTGATAAGGTAAACCACGACAAAACTCTTCTCAAATATTCCAACTCTTGCATTTCAACTAAAGAAATTCAAAATGAACTTTGAAAAATCAAGCGAATGTAACTGCGACAAGGTAAACCACGACAAAACACTACTGAAATATTTCAAATCTTGCATTTTAATGAAAGAAAACCGAAATGAACTGTGAAAAATCAAGAAAATGTAACTGTGACAAGGTAAACCACAACAAAACACTACTGAAATATTCCAAATCTTGCATTTCAACGAAAAAAATCCAAACTGAACTTTGAAAAATTAAGAAAATGTAACTCTGACAAGGTAAAACACGACAGAACACTACTGAAATATTCCAACTCTTGCATTTCAATGAAAGAAATTCAAAATGAACTTTGAAAAATCAAGAGAATGTAACTGTGAGAAGGTAAACCATGACAAAACACTACTGAAATAATCCAACTCTTGCATTTCACCGATAAAAATTCAAAATGAACTTTGAAAAATAAAGAGAATGTAACTGTGACAAGGTAAAGCACAACAAAACACTACTGAAATATTCCAACTCTTGCATTTCGATGAAAGAAATCGAAAATGAACTTTTAAAAATCAAGAGATTGTAACTGTGACAAGGTATACCACGAAAAAACACTACTGAAATATTCCAACTCTTGCATTTCAATGAAAGAAATCCAATACGAACTTTGAAAATTTAAGAGAATGTAACTGTGACAAGGTAAACCACGAGAAAACACTACTGAAATATTCCAACTCTTACATTTAAATGAAAGATATTCAAAATGAGCTTTTGAAAATCAAGATAATGTAACAGTGATAAGGTAAAACTCAAAAAAACACTACTTAAATATTCAGACTCTTGCATTTCAAATACAGAAATTAAAAATGAATTTTAAAAATACCTAGAATGTAAAAGTTTCAGGGTAAACCACGAAAAAAAGCTTGTGAAATATTCCAACTCTTACATTTCAATGAAAGAAATTCAAAATGAACATTGAAAAATCAAGAAAATTTAACACTGACCAGGTAAACCACAACTAAACTCTACTGAAATATTCCCACTCTTGCATTTCAACGAAAGAAATTCAAAATGAACTTTGAAAAATCAAGAGAATGTAACTGTGATTAGTTAAACCGCAACAAAACATTACTGAAATATTCCAACCCTTGCATTTCAATGAAATAAATTAAAAATAAACTTTGAAAAAACAAGAGAATGTAACTGTGACAAAGTAAACCACGACAAAACACTACTGAAATATTCCAACTCTTGCATTTCAATGAAAGAAATTCAAAATGAATTTTGAAAAATCAAGAGAATGTAACTGTGACAAAGTAAGCCACAACAAAACACTACTGAAATATTCCAACTCTTGCATTTAAATGAACAAAATTCAAAATGAACTTTGAAAAATCAAGAAAATGTAACTGTGACACAGTAAACCACAACAAAACACTACTGAAATAATCCAACTCTTGCATTTCAACAAAAGAAATTCAAAATGAACTTTGAAAAATCAAGAGAATGTATCTGTGACAAAGTAAACCACGACAAAACACTAGTGAAATAATCTAACTCTTGCATTTCAACGAAAGAAATTCAAAATGAACTTTGAAAAATCAAGAGAATATAACTGTGACTAGGTAAGCCGCAACAAAACACTACTGAAATATTCCAACCCTTGCATTTCAAGGAAAGAAATTCAAATGAAGTTTGAAAAATCAAGAGAATGTAACTGTGACAAAGTAAACCACAACATAACACTACTGAAATAATCCAACTCTTGCATTTCAATGAATGAAATTCAAAATGAACTTTGAAAAATCAAGAAAATGTAACTGTGATAAGGTAAACCACGACCAAACACTACTGAAATATTCAAACTCTTGCATTTCAACGAAAGAAATCCAAAATGATCTTTGAAAAATCAAGAGAATGTAAGTGTGGTAAGGTAAACCACGAGAAAACACTACTGAAATATTTTAACTCTTGCATTTCAATGAAAGAAATCCAAAAGGAACTTTGAAAAATCAAGAAAATGTAACTATGACAAGGTAAACCATAACCAAACACTACTGAAATATTCCAACTCTTGCATTTCAATGAAATAAATTCAAATGAACTTTGAAAAATTAAGAAAATGTAACTTTGACAAGGTAAACCACGACAAAACACTACTGAAATAATCCAACTCTCGCATTTCAATGAAAGAAATTCAAAATGAACTTTGAAAAATCAATAGAATGTAACTGTGACAAGATACACCATGACAAAACACTACTGAAATATTCCAACTCTTGCATTTCAATGAAAGAAATTCAAAAAGAACTTTGAAAAATCAAGAAAATGTAACTGTGACAAGGTAAACCATAACCAAACACTAATGAAATATTTCAACTCTTGCATTTCAACGAAAGAAATTCAAAATGAACTTTGAAAAATCAAGCGAATGTAAATGAGACCAGGTAAACTATGATAAAACACTACTAAAATATTCCAACTCTTTCATTTCAACGACAGAAATTGAAAAGGAACTTTGAAAAATTAAGAGAATGTAACTGTGACAAGGTAAACCATGACAAAACTCTACTGAAATATTCCAACTCTTGCAATTCAACGAAATAAATTCAAAATGAACTTAGAAAAATAACGAGAATGTAACTCTGACTAGGTAAACTACTACAAAACACTACTTAAATAATTCAAATCTTGCAGTTCAACGAGAAAAATCCATTATGAACTTTGAAAAATCGAGGGAATGTAACTGTGACAAGATAAACCACGACACAACACTACTTAGATATTTCAACTCTTGCACTTCAATGAAAGAAATTCAAATGAACTTTGAAAAATAAAGAAAATGTAACTTTGACAAGGTAAACCACGACAAAACACTACTGAAATAATCCAACTCTTGCATTTCAATTAAAGAAATTCAAAATGAACTTTGAAAAATCAATAGAATGTAACTGTGACAAGGTACACCATGACAAAACACTACTGAAATATTCCAACTCTTGCATTTCAATGAAAGAAATTCAAAATGAACTTTGAAAAATCAAGAAAATGTAACTGTGACAAGTTAAACCATAACCAAACACTACTGAAATATTTCAACTCTTTCATTTCAACGAAAGAAATTCAAAATGAACTTTGAAAAATCAAGAGAATGTAACTTTGACAAGGTAAACCACGACAAAACACTATTGAAATATTCCAACTATTGCTTTTCAACGAAAGAAATTCAAAAGAAACTTTGAAAAATTAAGAGAATGTAACTGTGACAAGGTAAACCATGACAAAACTCTACTGAAATATTCCAATTCTTGCATTTCAGCGAAAGAAATCCAAAATGAACTTTGAAAAATCAAGAGAATGTAACTGTGACACGGTAAACCACGACAAAACACTACTGAAATAATCCAACTCTTGCATTTCAAAGAAAGAAATACATAATGAACTTTGAAAAATCGTTAGATCGTAACTTTGACAAAGTAAACCATGACAAAACCCTACTGAAATATTCCAACTCTTTCATTTCAATGAAAGAAATCCAAAATGAACTTTGATAAATCAACACATTGTAAGTGTGACAAGGTAAACCACGACAAAAAACTACTGAAATATTCAAACTCTTGCATTTCAATGAAAAAAATTCAAAATGAACTTTGAAAAATCGAGAGAATGTAAGTATGACAAGGTAAAACACGACAAAACACTACTGAAATATTCCAACTCTTACATTTCAATGAAAGAAATTCAAAATGAACTTTGAAAAATCATGAGAATGTAAGTGTGACAAAGTAAACCTCAACAAAACACTACTGAAATATTCCAACTCTTGCATTTCAATGAGAGAAATTCAAAATGAACTTTGAAAAATCAAGGGAATGTAACTGTGACATGGTAAACCACGACAAAACACTACTGAAATAATCCCACTCTTTCATTTCAATGAAAGAGATTCTCTTGAAAAATCAAGAGAATATAACTGTGACTAGGTAAGCCGCAACAAAACACTACTGAAATGTTCCAACCCTCGCATTTCAAGGAAAGAAATTCAAATGAACTTTGAAAAATCAAGAGAATGTAACTGTGACAAAGTAAACCACGACATAACACTACTGAAATAATCCAACTCTTGCATTTCAATGAATGAAATTCAAAATGAACTTTGAAAAATCAAGAGAATGTAACTGTGATAAGGTAAACCACGACGAAACACTACTGAAATATTCCAACTCTTGCATCTCAATGAAAGAAATTCAAAATGAACTTTTAAAAAACAAGAGAATGTAACTTTGAAATGGTAAACCACGACAAACCAGTACTGAAATAATCCAACTCTTGCATTTCAATGAAAGAAATTCAAAATTAACTTTGAAAAATCGAGAGAATGTAACTATGACAAAGTAAACAACAACAAACCAGTACTGAAATAATCCAACTCTTGCATTTCAACGAAAGAAATTCAAAATGAACTTTGAAAAATTAAGAGAGTGTAACTGTGACAAGGTAAACCACGATAAACCACTACTGAAATATTCCAACTATTGCATATCAATGAAAGAAATTCAAAATGAACTTTGAAAAATCAAAGAATGTAGCTGTGACAAGGTAAACCATGACAAAACACTACTGAAATATTCCAACTCTTGCATTTCAACGAAAGAAATTCATTATGAACTTTGAAAAATCAAGAGAATGTAACTGTGATAAAGTAAACCACGACAAAACAGTACTGAAATAATCCAACTCTTGCATTTCAATGAAAGAAATTCAAATGAACTTTGAAAAATCAATAGAATGTAACTGTGACAAGGTAAACTACGACAAAACACTACTGAAATAATCCAACTCTTGCATTTCAACGAAAGAAATCCACAATGAACTTTGAAAAATTAATAAAATGTATCTGTGACAAGGTAAACCATGACAAAACACTACTGAAATAATCCAACTCTTGCATTTCAATGAAAGAAATTCAAATTGTACTTTGAAAAATCAAGAGAATGTAACTGTGACATGGTAAAGCACAACAAAACACTACTGAAATAATCCAACTCTTGCATTTCAATGAAAGAAATTCAAAATGAACTTTGAAAAATCAAGAGAATGTAACTGTGACAAGGTAAACCATGACAAAACACTACTGAAACAATCCAAGCCTTGCATTTCAATGAAAGAAATTCAAATGAACTTTGAAAAATCAAGAGAATGTAACTGTGACAAAGTAAACCACGACATAACACTACTGAAATATTCCAACTCTTGCATTTCAACGAAAGAAATCGAAAATGATCTTTGAAAAATCACGAGAATGTAACTGTGACAAGGTAAACCACGACAAAACACTACTGAATAATTCCAACTCTTGCATTTCAATGAAAGAAATTCAAAATGAACATTGAAAATCGAGAGAATGTAACTGTGACAAGGTAAACCACAACAAAACACTACTGAAATATTCCAACTCTTGCATTTCAATGAATGAAATTCAAAATGAACTTTGAAAAATCGAGAGAATGTAAGTATGACACGGTAAAACACAACATAACACTACTGAAATAATCCAACTATTGCATTTCAACGAAAGAAATTCAAAATGAACTTTGAAAAATTAAGAGAATGTAACTGTGACAATCTAAAGCACTACAAAACACAACTGAAATATTCCAACTCTTGCATTTCAATGAAAGAAATACAAAATGAACTTTGAAAAATCAAGAGAATGTAACTGTGACAAGGTAAACCACAACAAAACACTATAGAAATATTCCAACTCTTGCATTTCAATGAAAGAAATTCAAAATGAACTTTGAAAAATCAAGAGAATGTAACTGTGACAAGTTAAACCACGACAAAACACTAGTGAAATATACAACTCTTGCATTTCAACGAAAGAAATTCAAAATGAACTTTGAAAAATCAAGAGAATGTAACTGTGACAAGGTAAGCCACAACAAAACACTACTGAAATATTCCAACCCTTGCATTTCAAGGAAAGAAATTCAAATGAACTTTGAAAAATCAAGAGAATGTAACTGTGACAAAGTAAACCACGACATAACACTACTGAAATATTCCAACTCTTGCATTTCAACGAAAGAAATTCAAAACTGAACTTTGAAAAATCAAGAGAATGTAACTGTGACAAGGTAAACCACGACAAAACACTACTGAAATATTCCAACTCTTGCATTTCACTGAAAGAAATTCAAAATGAACTTTGAAAAAACAAGAGAAAGTAAGTGTGAAATGGTAAACCACGACAAACCAGTACTAAAATAATCCAACTCTTGCATTTCAATGAAAGAAATTCAAAATGAACTTTGAGAAATCGAGAGAATGTAACTCTGACAAGGTAAACCACAACAAACCAGTAGTGAAATAATCCAACTCTTGCATTTCAATGAAAGAAATTCAAAATGAACTTTGAAAAATCAGGAGAATGTAACTGTGACAAGCTAGGCCACAACAAACCACTACTGAAATATTCCAACTCTTGCATTTCAACGAAAGAAATTCAAAATGAACTTTGAAAAATCAAGAGAATGTAACTGTGACAAAGTAAGCCGCAACAAAACACTAGTGAATTATTCCAACCCTTGCATTTCAACGAAAGAAATTCAAAATGAAGTTTGAAAAATCAAGAGAATGTAACTGTGACAAAGTAAACCACGAAATGCCACTACTGAAATATTCCAATTGTCCTAGTTGATTACGTCATTCAATGCCCATTTTTGGACTCCCGTCATGACCTTCTGATAGGGTCCTACCGATTATTTAATCAATTTCTCAGAAATCCAACTTTTCTAGTCGATTACGTCATTATATGCCCATGTATGGACTCCCGTCATGACCTTCTGATAGGGTTCTACTGATTATGTAATGAATTTCTCAGAAATCCATTTTCCTAGTCGATTACGTCATTCTATGTCCATATATGGACCCCCGTCACGACCTCCTGATATGGTTCTACCGATTAGGTAATCAATTTCTCAGAAAATCCATTTGTCCTAGTTGATTACGTCATTCTTGTGTCATATGTCATGTGTCATGTGTCATTCGTCATGTGTCATGTGTCATGTTTCGTGTCATGTGTCTTGTGTCATGTGTCATGTGTCATGTGTCATGTGTCACGTGTCATGTGTCATGTGTCATGTGTCATGTGTCATGTGTCATGTGTCACGTGTCACGTGTCATGTGTCATGTGTCATGTGTCATGTGCCATGTGTCACGTGTCATGTGTCATGTGTCAAGTGTCATGTGTCACCCGCTAGACTCAATAATCCATCAAAGTGAGAAAGTTCCTGTTTTTCCATTCTCACTGACAAAAACCATAAAACAGACATAAATTGCTGTTGACATCCATTAAAGTGAGAAAGTTCCTGTTTTTCCTAGGAAACCATTTCCCACGTTAAATATATTCAATCTGTCTTGATCTCATTTGAATTTATCTCTCAGACCTGGGAAGCCATATTGTTTCTTAATCCCCCTTCGTAGATCAATCGATAATTCTCCGTCAATTATGTAAATCAATTTCTCAGAAACCCTGTCCCCTCTAGTGGATCAATACACTTAGAATAAATTATGTAACATCAGTGAAGATATTGCGTCACTCCCGTCTGTATCCATTAGGCTTAGAAACACCCACTGATTGACATTGAAAAAGTTGTCACTGACCCGTTAGTGGATCAATAAACCATGAATAAATTATGTAACATCAGTGCTGGTACCCCCCTCTCTACTAACCCCTACTTTTAATTCCTTTTTAACCATATTTCCCTCTTTATTGGCTAATTCTATTATGACCTGAGCTGTCGGACATTTATGTTCTGCTCCATAGTAGCATAGCAATGCCACTTTATTTTTGTAATTTATGTCGGTTTTCTTTATCAAGTCTTCCCGTACATAGGTTTGGTCACTGCATGAATCGATAGCTATTTCTGCCGATTTACCCTTTAGTTCGTCACAAATTTTGTGTCAGTCTTCAACTGCACAAGTTTTCAAATTCTCTGGGCTTCTAACCCATGTGGTTTTCTTAGACGTTTGAAACTTTTCCAAGTCTCTCGGGATCGATCGTTTCTTGGATTGTCCTGTCTTCCGTTTGCCCCCTCTTCCCTTGTTCTGTAATTATTGTCGTAATTTTTTTCGCGCTTCGGCAAACCGAGGCGTAATGTCCTCGTGTAGTACAGTTATAACAGGTAACGTCATACTGTTTCTGTTTTTGGCCATATTTTCTACAGTCTGTATTTGGGTAATTGGTGCTATAGTGGCCGCTCAAGTGACAGCGGTAGCATGTTACTTCTCCTTGTGTTTGCCAGTAGAAAGGCCCCTATTGATCCCACGCCCACACCAAATATGGGCACAGAGTCATTAGGGAGAACACGTGGTTAATGGGGTCAATGACCTAATTGATTGCGTAATCAAAGTGTGTCAACAACAACAACATCGACCTTGACATTCGTTGAGAGCGTGCACTTACAACAACAACAACATCGACCTTGGAACACCTGTGCTGTCGACCTCAATTCACCTATCGTGAATCAATAATTCCCCTTAGAAACAACAAATTAATTCCCCTTTCTTGACAGATCAATCAACCAATGACATCATCTGTCAGACTTTAAAAATTTTCGCCTAGAAACGATTCTCCAGGAATAGATCCAAGTCATTAATGTCATTGCCTCGGAAACAACTCTTTTGGTCGAAATCCAAAGGATATTAATAGCCAAAGGCCATGGAAACAATTCTCCAAGAAACATCTTAGCGATGAATTGTTTTAGCGCGGGAATCAGGTTTCTTATTAATTTGAAATGCATTAGCGCAGAGATGCCAAAAACAAAAGGAACACGCTGAAATTACGGTTAGGGATTATTTGGGCGAAACTGTTTTAGACAGGTTATGGAACTATTTCGGCGAAACAGTTAGAGACATTTTAAAAGATGATTTTTGAAGAGATTTTAGAAGAGAATTTAATGGTGAAACTCTGTGGTCGTTATAATACACAAGTTTCATTTGAACAGTGTTGTGAGGTCCTCTAACCCAACCCCAAAGGGTTCCAATCCTCCTACCCCAACCCCAAAGGGTTCCGATCCCCCACCCCAACCCCGAAGGAAGCCCCCGATCCCCAAAGGACCCCCAAGCTCCCAAAGAGCCCCAGCCCCCCCAACGCCCACCTCAGACCCTCAAAGGCCCTCCTCTGGTCCTCAAAGGGCCCCCGGACCCCCAAAGGGCACCCCAGACCCCAAAGGCCCACCCCCCCGGCCCCAAAGGGCCCCCGGCCCCCCCAAGGGCCCCCCGGCCCCCCGAGGCCCTCCCCCCGGTCCACAAAGGTCCCCCGGGCCCGCGAAGCGCCGCGGGCCCGGACTGCGCCGCCTGGGGATGCGCCGCAGGGGGATGCGCCGCGGGTCGGGGGAAGCGCCGCAGGGATGCGCCGCAGGGGATGCGCCGCAGGGATGCGCCGCAGGGATGCACCGCAGGGATGCGCCGCAGGGGATGCGCCGCAGGGATGCGCCGCAGGGATGCGCCGCAGGGATGCGCTGCAGGGATGCGCCGCAGGGGATGCGCCGCAGGGATGCGCCGCAGGGATGTACCGCAGGGATGCGCCGCAGGGATGTGTCGCAGGGATGCGCCACAGGGATGTGCCGCAGGAATGCGCCACAGGGATGTGCCGCGGGGATGCGCCTTTTTTTTTAGAGTTCTAGTTTACTTTGCTTTTTATTTTCTCTGGAGAAATTAGAATTGAATTATGTTCTTTGGTAAAATTCAGAAGAGAACTTGAATATTCACGATCAAAGTATAACTTTTCCTATCTTCAATGAAAAATTTGGAACAGAACTTTAAATTTTTTCATCTCTGTGTGAAAAGTCGGAAATGAATTTAAGAAAATTTAGAATTAAAGTGAAACTTTTCATCTTCACGGAAAATAATCACAATCATAGTATAACTTTTCCTATCTTCTACGGAAAAATTTAGAGCTGAACTTTAAATTTTTTCACCTCTTTGAGAAAGGTCGGAATTGAATTTAAGAAAATTTAGAATTAAAGTGAAACTTTTTATCTTCATGGAAAATAATCTGTGGAAGCTTTTTATTTTCTCTGGAGAAATTAGAATTGAATTATGTTCTTTGGTAAAATTCAGAAGAGAACTTGAACTTTTCTATCGTCTATGAAAAAATTGGAACAGTATTTTAAATTTTTTCATCTCTTTGAGAAAAATCTGAACGGAAGTGTAAAATTTTATATTATTTTATGAAAATAGAATTGATCCCTAACATATTTCATTTTCATTGAGAAAATTGCGAATCGAAGTTGAACTTTTCTTCTTCTGGGAAAATTTTTGGAACAGAAGTTTAAATTTTTTCATCTCTTTGAGAAAGGTCGGAATGGAATTTAAGAAAATTTAGAATTAAAGTGAAACTTTTTATCTTTAAGGAAATAATCACAATCATAGTATAACTTTTCCAATCTTCTACGGAAAAATTTAGAAGTGAACTTTAAATTTTTCATGTCTTGGTGAACTTAAAACTGAAGTGGAAGCTTTTTATTTTCTCTGGAGAAATTAGAATTGAATTATGTTCTTTGGTAAAATTCAGAAGAGAACTTGAACTTTTCTATCTTCTATGAAAAATTTAGAACAGTATTTTAAATTCTTTCATCTGTTTGAGAAAAATCTGAATTGAAGTGGAAATTTTTATATTATTTTAGGAAAATAGAATTGATATGAGTACACACACAAAAACTCACACACACACACAAAAGCTTACACACACACACAAAAAAACTTACACATACAAAAAAACTTACACACACACAAAAAATTACACACACACAAAAACTTACACTCAAACACAAATTTACACACACACAAAGTTTAACACAAACATAAAATTACACACACACACAAAATCTTACACACACACACAAAAACTAACAAAAACACAAAAAATCACAAACACACACAAACTTAAAAGCACACAAAAAAAACTTAAACACAAAAACAAACTTACACACACACAAAAACTTACACACACAAAAAAACTTACACACACACAAAAACCTTACACACACAAAAAAAAACTTAAACACACACAAAGTCTTACACACACAAAAACTTACACACACACATAAACTTACACATGCACACAAAATCTTACACACACACACACACAAAAACTTACACACACACAAAAACTTAAACACACACATAAACTTACACACACACACAGAAACTTACACACACACAAAAACTTACACACACAAAAAAACTTACACACACACAAAAACTTACACCCACACAAAAACTTACACACACAAAAACTAACACACACACAAAAACATACACACACAAAAAAAATTACAAACAAAAAAAAAACTTACACACACACAAAAAAACACACACACACAAAAACTTACAAACACAAAAAATAACTGACACACAAACAAAAACTAACAAAAACACAAAAACTTACACACACACAAAAACATAAAAAC
The DNA here is from genome assembly GCF_049724085.1 of Artemia sp. Qi Xiang Cuo. Taxonomy (NCBI): domain Eukaryota; kingdom Metazoa; phylum Arthropoda; class Branchiopoda; order Anostraca; family Artemiidae; genus Artemia; species Artemia sp. Qi Xiang Cuo. Next base: position 36,475,968 of record NC_142806.1, read on the forward strand.
ACACAAAAACTTAAACACACAAATAAAAATTAAACACAACCAAAAATACAAACACAAACAAAAAATTAAACACACAAAAAAAAGAACACACACAAAAAAACTAACACACACAAAAACTCACACACACACAATGACTAACACAAACACACACACACACACAAAAAATTACACAAACACACAAACAAACTTACACACACACGAAAACTAACACACACACGCCGAAACTGACACATAAAAAAAATTACACACACACACACACACACACACACAAACAAAAACTTACACACACACACACACACACAAAAAAAACTTACACACACAAAAACTTGCACACACACACACACAAACACACACAAACTTACAAACACACACAAAAAAATTAAAACAACAAAAAAAAGCATAGAAACTCAACAACTTACAAGCACACACAAAAACTAACCACCACACGCAAAAAATTAAATGAACACAAAAACTTACAATCACTCAAAAACTTACACACACTCACAAAAACTTACACACACACACGAAAACTAACAAACACACAAAAAAACTTACACACACACACAAAATTACACACACACACACACACACACACAAAAACTAACACATACAATCGAACAAAAACAAGAAAACAAAAAATTACAAACACACACACACACACACACGAAAACTTACACACACACACACTTCAAAAATAACACACACAAAAGCATACACACACACAAAATTACACACACACACACACACAAAAACATACACAAACACTCAAAAACTAACATGCACACAAAAACTTACATGCACGCAAAAACTTACATGTACACAAAAACTTACACACACACAAAAACTAACACACACACACAAAAACTTACACACACACAAAAACTGACACACACAAACGAAAACTAACTCACACACACACACACACAAACACATATACACACACAGAGAAACACATAAACAAAAAAAACTTACACATGCACACGAAAACTTACATGCACATAAAAACTAACATGCACACACAAAATTACAAACACGAACAAAATCTGACACTCAAACACAAATACTGACACACACACACACTAAAAATTACACACACACACTAAAACTAAAACACACACACACAAAAACAAACACACACACATGAAAACTTACACACACACACACACACTTACACACACACACCAAAACTTACACACAAAAACTTACACACACACACACACACACAAAAACTTACACACACACACGAAAACTTACGCACACACACACTTACACACACTCACACACACACACAAACAAAACTTACACATGCACACAAAAACTTACATGCACATAAAAACTTACATGCACACAAAAAATTACAAACACGCACAAAATCTAACACTCAAAAAAAAAAAATAACACACACACACAATAAAACTTACATACACACACGAAAACTTAAACACACACATACACAAAAACAAAAAA
>NC_142806.1:36484934-36542434 GCF_049724085.1 Artemia sp. Qi Xiang Cuo
CATTTAATCTTCAATTCAGATTTATTTCAAACAGATGAAAGAATTTAAAATACTGTTCTAAATTTTTCATAGAAGATAGAAAAGTTCAAGTTCACTTCTGAATTTTACCAAAGAACATAATTCAATTCTAATTTCTCCAGAGAAAATGAAAAGCTTCCACTTCAGTTTTAAGTTCACAAAGACATGAAAAATTTAAAGTTCACTTCTAAATTTTTCCATAGAAGATAGGAAAAGTTATACTATGATTCTGATTATTTTCCATGAAGATAAAAAGTTTCACTTTAATTCTAAATTTTCTTAAATTCAATTCCGACCTTTCTCAAAGAGATGAAAAAATTTAAAGTTCTGTTCCAAATATTTTCCCGGAAGAAGAAAAGTTCAACTTCGATTCTGAATTTTCTCAATGAAAATGAAATAAGTTATTGAGCAATTCTATTTTCCTAAAATAATATAAAATTTTACACTTCAGTTCAGATTTTTCTCCAAGAGATGAAAAAATTTAAAATACTGTTCCAAATTTTTCTTAGAAGATAGAAAAGTTCAAGTTCTCTTCTGAATTTTACCAAAGAACATAATTCAATTCTAATTTCTCCAGAGAAAATAAAAAGCTTCCACAGATTATTTTCCATAAAGATAAAAAGTTTCACTTTAATTCTAAATTTTCTTAAATTCAATTCCGTCCTTTCTCAAAGAGATGAAAAAATTTAAAGTTCAGTTCTAAATTTTTCCGTAGAAGATAGGAAAATTTATACTATGATTGTGATTATTTTCCGTGAAGATGAAAAGTTTCACTTTAATTCTAAATTTTCTTAAATTCAGTTCCGACTTTTCACATAGAGATGAAAAAATTTTAAGTTCTGTTCCAAATTTTTCATTGAAGATAGGAAAAGTTATACTTTGATCGTGAATATTCAAGTTCTCTTCTGAATTTTACCAAAGAACATAATTCAATTCTAATTTCTCCAGAGAAAATAAAAAGCAAAGTAAACTAGAACTCTAACAAAGCGGCGCATTCCTGCGGCGCATTCCTGCGGCGCGTCCCTGCGGCGCATCCCTGCGGCGCATCCCTGCGGCGCATCCCTGCGGCGCATCCCCTGCGGCACATCCCTGCGGCGCATTCCTGCGGCGCATCCCCTGCGGCGCATCCCTGCGGCGCATCCCTGCGGCGCATCCCTGCGGCGCATCCCTGCGGCGCATTCCTGCGGTGCATCCCTGCGGCGGTTCCCCCGACCTGCGGCGCATCCCCCGGCGAAACATCCCCCCGCGGCGCATGCCGGGCCTGCGGCGCGTCGCGGGCCCGGGGGACCTTTGAGGCCGGGGGGGAGGGCCTCTGGGGTCCTGGGGGCCCTTGGGGGGTCCTGGGGCCCCTTGAGGACCGGGGGGAGGGCCTCTGGGGTCCGGGGTGCCCTTTGGGAGTCCGGGGGCCCTTTGAGGACCAGAGGAGGGCCTTTGAGGGTCTGAGGAGGGCGTTTGGGGGGCTTGGGCTATTTGGGAGCTTGGGGGTCCTTTGGGGATCGGGGGCTTCCTTCGGGGTTGGGGTGGGGGATCGGAACCCTTTGGGGTTGGGGTAGGAGGTTTGGAACCCTTTGGGGTTGGGTTCGAGGATCTCACAACACTGTTTAAATGAAACTTGTTTATTATAACGACCACAGAGTTTCACCATTAAATTCTCTTCTAAAATCTCTTCAAAAATCATCTTTTAAAATGTCTCTAACTGTTTCGCCGAAATAGTTCCATAATGTGTCTAAAACAGTTTCGCCCAAATAATCCCTAAACGTAATTTCAGCGTGTTCCTTTTGTTTTTGGCATCTCTGCGCTAATGCATTTCAAATTAATAAGAAACCTGATTCCCGCGCTAAAACAATTCATCGCTAAGATGTTTCTTGGAGAATTGTTTCCATGGCCTTTGGCTATTAATATCCTTTGGAGTTCGATCAAAAGAGTTGTTTCCGAGGCAATGACATTAATGACTTGGATCTATTCCTGGAGAATCGTTTCTAGGCGAAAATTTTTAAAGTCTGACAGATGATGTCATTGGTTGATTGATCTGTCAAGAAAGGGGAATTAATTTGTTGTTTCTAAGGGGAATTATTGATTCACGATAGGTGAATTGAGGTCGACAGCACAGGTGTTCCAAGGTCGATGTTGTTGTTGTTGTAAGTGCACGCTCTCAGCGAATGTCAAGGTCGATGTTGTTGTTGTTGACACACTTTGATTACGCAATCAATTTAGGTCATTGACCCCATTAACCACGTGTTCTCCGTAATGACTCTACGCCCATATATGGTGTTGGCGTGGGATCAATAGGGGCCTTTCTACTATTGCCATATTTGGCTGGCATCCTTTTTATTTTCTGTGTACAGTTATTCTTTTCTACCATTTCCTCCTAACCGGGGTTTTTGTGGGAATGTCTCCCTCCTACTGCCAGTGGGCATGTTTTCTTTTTCGGATAGATCTTCATATTTTGGTGGTGGGGTCTCTATTAAGTACATTCTCATATTTTTATGGGTCTTTTCTATAACTTGGTAAATCTATGATTTTCATTCTTTCCTTTAGCTTATCTTTTATTTCTTCTGTGTCTTCTAGTATTGTATAGTTTTCTATCTCTATCCATTTTAAACACATATCTTTCAATTTGTACCCGTGTTCTTTATAAGTGTCGTTGTCTCGTTTTCTTTCGTTTCTAAACCTTCTTTGAAAGTGCTCGGGGAACAGTTGAAATTTTTCAAAAATGGCTTTTTTTACCCTTTCAAAATCTTTTGAGTATTCCATTGGTAATGCTTTATATGAAAGTTGTGCTTTGTAGTTAAGGAGGGGCTGTATTCTTGTCACCCAATTTTCTCTCGGTAATCCGCTTAATTCTGCCGTTTTTTCAAAATTATGTATGTATAAATGTACATATTCATTTTCCTTCATTGATTGAAGGTTTGCTGCTTGCATTATCTCTATTGTAGACGATTTCTGAGGCTCTTGGTAATTTCTCCCTGCAATCATTTCCATTATGTATTTTCTTTCCTCTCTGTCTGCCTCCTCCTTTTTTTCTCTGGCTATCCTATCTCTTTCTCTTTGTTCTCTATCTTCCTCCTCTTTTCGTACTTTGTCTAATTTTTCATTCTTTATGTAATTTTAAAGTTGTTGTGTCATATTTATTTTAGTGCTTTTTCGTGAGATACTGCTGGAAATTGAACTTCTACTACTTCTGCTACTTGGCCTACTCTGAATCTCACTGTCTTTATATTCTCTTAATTCATTTTCTGAGTCTGCTCGTTGTATAATATTTTCTTCTCCCCGCAACTCGCCCACTTTTTGTACCTTGTTCGAAGGGTGAGTTTGTTTTGTTATACCCCTTCTTTCTTGTAATACTTTTTTCTCATGTATTATCGCCACTGTTTCTTTTGTTCGGATTCCTTTATCTGCGAGTAATTCTTTCTGTACTTGCTTTAAACGTTTCTCTTCTTCTCTGTTTCGTTCCGGGGATCACTCTATTACTGATTTTTGTTTGAAGATATCCTCTTCACATGTCTCAGAAATGTTTATTTCATCTGTTGAGTGATATATGGTTTTATCTGATGGTGTTTTTCTTATGGTATTTCCAGCAGGAGTCGCATATAATTGTGTGTCTGAATCTGATTTTTGTTTTACCGCGGTAGATCTTGTCTGAATTCTTCGTTTGTCCGCCATTATTTCAAGGTTTATTTAACGTCTTTTATTCAAATGAAAATTCTTTTATCAATGTCTCTTTTTATCCTTTCGTGAAAAATTATTTTCTTTTAATTTGTCGATTATCTGTGGGTGTCTCAGCCTCCCTTGTCTCACATGTTAATTGTTCGCGTGATTTATTGATTATTAAATTTTATTACTTATTATTATCCGACTAAGCACAGCTCAGATAAAAATGTCTCTTTACAATTTTTTATATATATAGCCTCTCTAACCACAATAGGCTACTTTTGTAGGCTAAATTAACCTGTCTCTTCGAAAGCGCGGAATTCTTTTATTATCAACGCTGTTAATAATTCCTGTTCTTGCTGCCACCACTTATTGGAGGGGAAAGCCCCGGCCCCAAATTATAATGCTATGCCCGTGTCTACCACACCGGTTCTGCAAATATTGGGTTTGGTACTACCCTATTTACAGTGTACCCTGTCCCAGGGTATGATAACGCGCTCGAGTGGTCAAATGGCCACTTTCTAAAGCCAAAAGTACCCGCCTTGGGTTACGGCTAGAAAATCTCTTAACTCTCTCCTTGGAGGTAACAAACCTCCCTGTCAATATAATAATGACGGTACCAGTAGTAACCCCCCAATTCGTTTAAGATATACATTCAGATATACGCCTGAGGCATAGATATGTGTGTGTATTTTAAACGAATTGGGGTTACCAGGGTCATTTGCAAAGAGGTACCATTTCTAATCTGCTCTGGTTCAAGTTTTTTCTGACACAATTAACTAAATTTCTATTTCATGATATACAAGTTTTTTTTTTAGGTTAATTCCGTGTCGGAAAAACCGGTGTATCTTTTTTAGATGCCAATTATTTTTTGTATATATTCAAGTTTCAATTAGATTCTTCAACAGTTTATTGAACATAACACAACTGACATTTTTCGTAAGCATTTACATAGAAAATGGATAATTCAAAGCAATTTCTGGTGAGTAAAAATTTTCTCATTATTATAATAAAAATTTTTTGCGAAGAGGTATTAGCGTAAAGGTATTGCGATGGTTAAGAATGTCTCACGGGTAATTAAAGAATGGGGTGCTTACATCAGATACTTAATAGATTTGACGCTTACAAGAGACATTGCTAGACAGCAGGAGCTTAGGACAAAAGCGGCGACAATTGAGAGATAGAGATTATTTGCACCCTAGTTTTTGAAAAACACCTTTTTGTGGTATTTTACTTTTAAAAAGTTTAATATTCGAAGCTAGCTTCAGCAGGAGCTTAGGATAGTAGTGGTGACAATTGAGATATAAGGAGCAATTGCCCCATATTTTTGAAAAATACATAATTTTTGCATTTTTTCTTTTAAAATATACATAATTCTATACTTGAACCTATCTCCAGCAGGAGCTTAGGATAGTAGGGGGGACAATTGAGATATAAGGAGCAATTGCCCCCTATTTTAGAAAAATACCTATGTTTTTACTTTATAAATATAAAAAAGAAAAAGTTCAATACTCGAAGCTAGCTTCAGCAGGAGCTTAGGATAGTAGTGGTGACAATTGAGATATAAGGAGCAATTGTCCCCTATTTTTGAAAAAATACCTTTTTGTGGCATTTATACTTTTTAAAAAATACAAAGTTCAATATTCGAAGCTATCTTCAGCAGGAGCTTAGGATAGTAGTGGTGACAATTGAGATATAAGGAGCAATTGTCCCCTATTTTTGAAAAAAATACCTTTTTGTGATATTTATACTTTTAAAAAATACAAAGTTCAATATTCGAAGCTATCTTCAGCAGGAGCTTAGGACAAAAGCGGCGACAATTGAGAGATAGAGATTATTTGCACCCTAGTTTTTGAAAAACACCTTTTTGTGGTATTTTACTTTTAAAAATTTCAATATTCGAATCTAGCTTCAGCAGGAGCTTAGGTTAGTAGTGGTGACAATTGAGATATAAGGAGCAATTGCCCCCTATTCTATAAAAAATACCTTTGTGTTTCATTTATACTTTTAAAAAATTCAATATTCGAATCTAGCTTCAGCAGGAGCTTAGGATAGTAGTGGTGAAAATTGAGATATAAGGAGCAATTGTCCCCTATTTGTTAAAAAATACCTTTTTGTGGCATTTATAATTTAAAAAAAATACAAAGTTCAATATTTGAAGATAGCTCCAACAGGAGCTTAGGATAGTATTGGGGACAATTGAGATATAATTAGAAAATTCCCCATATTAATGAAAAAATACCTTTATTATTCAAATTAACAAATTTATTAAAAAAAGATAAAAATAATAACCTCGCTAAATAAGGAGATAAGTATAGTAGTGGGGACAATTGAGATATAAGGAGCAATTGCCCCCTATTTTTGAAAAAAAATACCTTTTTGTGGCATTTATACTTTTAAAAAAATACAAAGTTCAATATTCGAAGCTATCTTCAGCAGGAGCTTAGGATAGTAGTGGTGACAATTGAAATATAAGGAGCAATTGTCCACTATTTTTTAAAAAATCCCTTTTTTGTGGCATTTATACTTTAAAAAAACACAAAGTTAAATATTCGAATCTAGCTTCAGCAGGAGCTTAGGATAGTAGTGGTGACAATTGAAATATAAGGAGCAAAAATACAAAGTTCAATATTCGAAACTAGCTTCAGCAGGAGCTTAGGATAGTAGTGGTGACAATTGAGATATAAGGAGCAATTGCCCCCTATTTTTGAAAAAATACCTTTTTGTTGCATTTATACTTTTAAAAAATTAAATATTCGAATATATCTACAGCAGGAGCTAAGAATAGTAGTGGTGACAATTGAGATATAAGGAGCAATTGCCCCATATTTTTGAAAAAATACCTTTTTTGTGTCATTTATACTTTTAAAAAAATACAAAGTTCAATATCCGAAGCTATCTTCAGCAGGAGCTTAGGATAGTAGTGGTGACAATTGAGATATAAGGAGCAATTGCCCCCTATTTTTGAAAAAATTACCTTTTTGTGGCATTTATACTTTAAAAAAATACAAAGTTCAATATTCGAACCTATCTTCAGCAGGAGCTTAGGATAGTAGTGGGGACAATAGAGATATAAGGAGCAATTGCCCCCTATCTTTTAAAAAAATACATTTTTGTGGCATTTATACTTTTTAAAAATACAAAGATCAATATTCGAACCTATCCTCAGCAGGAGCGCAGGATAGTAGTGGTGACAAGTGAGATAAAAGGAGCAATTGCCCCCTATTTTTGAAAAAAATACCTATATGAGGGGGTTCGCTCCTTCGTCAATACCTCACTCCTTAGGCTAAAGTTTGTCTATGGCTTTCAAAAGAGCTATTTATTCTAATTAAGCGACCTTTTTGATTCAGGGGTCATTTTTAAAGAATTGGAACAAAATTTGAACTTAGCGTGACAGGCGAGGTGTTGAGGAGGAGGGAACCCCCCTCATATACGTAATAATTTTGGTTCATTTTAAGTTTTAGTGTTTCTCCTTACTTTCAGTTGAAATTTTTTTTTGAATATTTCTAATGCACTAAAACATAGAGCGCTACAAACATCATAATCAACTTTAGAGGGACAATTTATCTGTAAAAGAGGGGTTATTATTTCCTTACTAAATTTTTCTTATTTTTTTTTTTTTTAAGGAGGAATTGGATTCATGCAATTACTCTCCCCCTGAAAAACGACCGAGATGGAACGATACCACATCGATGCAAGCTACCAAAATACACGGTGAAAATATCCCTTTACACATTGACAACGATTCGAGTGAAACAAGAAAACAGTTAAGGACACTTGTAAAAACACAGAAAAAGGACAAACATAGCCTTCTGTATAATGGTAGAGTTGTTATACGGTTTATTATATTAAAACCCGCCATTAAAAAACCGTTTATTTCGTTTTAACCCTGTATTTCTTTTTTCTAAGAATTACAAAAAAAGAAAATTCTTACTCGCACAAAGATATTTTTTTTTTTTTTTTTTTTTTTAATGTTTCTGTAAATTGTGATTTTGAATAATAAGGAAATTAAATGTTTCACAATTACAAAACTGTTAATATACGACTCGAATTTAACTTTAATCAATTGTAAAAATATTATATTTTAAAAAGATGATAAATCTTCCATCAAATCATGAGTAGAAAATACACTTACAGATCCAGCATGCCAGGGAACACATTTTCATATTGATTATGTCTGAAAACCATCAATGGTACCCCACTACAAATGTAATTTAACCGTAAATGTCGATTGGTTTATGATCTGTTGTCTGTGTTAGTATGATAAAAGCTTATATTACACTGTATAACGTTACATAAGCAGACTGGGATTCTCGGATATAGCGATAACATAACTTACACATAATGCTCAGGAAATGAGAAATGTCCAGGAGGAAGTCAGTGGAATTTGTTTTTTTTTCTTTCTCAAAAAAAAAATCTTTTTTAAAACTTCGAAATTTTTCAACTTTATTTTTTTTTTTATTTTTGTACATAGCGGAAAATGTCAAAATATGCATACAGTTCTAACAATTGCAATCTGTGATTGGTCAGTGATACGATGTGACTTCCCCACCGGTATTCTATGACCGGTTATTGACACTACCTAATCTATTGTATGTATTAAATCAGTATTTTTTACGTAGTGGAATGATAAACAACTAAGTCATATCTTTAAAAAAAAAAAAAAAGTGAAGATGGAGCATTTTAATAAAGTGTGTTTAAATAACAAGGTTATTGTAGCATTGAATGCTGACAAAGAGAAGTATTTAAGCTTTTAAACAAGTACAGGTTGTAGCAATATTGGAAATGTATGCATGCATTGTCATGACAGTAAGGAATTAAATTTCTTTGGAATACCGAACAAATTCAACTCTTATGTTGGTGGTTATGCGAGATTGAGATCTCCAGAGATGATTGCACTCAAAGAGAATGCCAACATAAAAATAATCATTGATGATAGAGGACAACTCCTTGTTACTGTTGTAGGTAACACATTACCTACTGATACATCCAATCGTCACCTTTCGAGTATTAGCATTCAACGGAAGATCAATAAAAGAAAGGCCTACTCTTCTACTAATATCGTAAACCATATCTTGTCTACGTGTCGAAACTGTTACTTGTGTAAAAATAATGTGATAATAGACAGTGAAATTGCCAGAAAAATAAAAAGGGCATTGTCAGAAAATATCACGATGGAATATAAAGATGAATCGATGAAAAACAAAGCACCAGCAAACATTACTGCCATTGATCAAACAGTCATTGATCCAAATAATACCAAAGATGAAACGCATATTGAGCCTGTTGATGAGACACCAGTAAAAATTGTGTATGACTCAAAATGGAATAATGATTATTCTACTGATTACGAACTAAGAGAAGACAATAGCTATAATATCAAGAGAGAACAAGGTGAACTATTTTTTTGAACAGATTCAAAATGTCCAAAGTTAATCATTGATATTAATAGTGTATCATAATATATTTTTTGTATTAATATTCTACATAACATTATTTCATTAAAAATATATTATGCATTACATTGTTATTTGTTCATTATTTTTAGAGTAAGCTAGCATATCAAACGTTTAGAATATCTAATAAAACGTCGGAGATGTAAGAAAAGGAATTTGCATACATCTATTGTCAGACACATGGGAATAAATTCTTTCTTGAATTCACCTCCTGGATAAATAAAAAAAGACATTTCATTCAAGAAATTATGACGAAACTCTAAGTAGGCAACAAACTCTTTCTTGAAGTTACCTCATGGATACACAATGCAGAAATTTCATTTAAGAAAGTATCAAAAATTGTAAGTAAGTAGCAAATTCTTTCAAAAATATGTTAATACGTTTAAGCAATAAATATCTTTAAGCTTAACCCGTCTTTATTCTTTAGAATAGTCTCATGCATTTCATTAAATTATGAAGAAATTGTAAGTAATTAACAATAGCTTTCTTGAATTCGCTTCCTGGACACAATACAGATATTTAATTCAAGAAATCATAATAAAATCGCAGGTAAGTAATAAAGTCTTTATTGTTTTCACCTATTGGATACACAATACTGAAATTTCATTCAAGAAATTATGAAGGAATTGTAAATAGGTAACACACTCATGTTACCTCATTGATACACAATGCAGAAATTTCATTTAAGAAATTATCAAAAATTTTAAGTAAGTAGCAAATTCTTTCTTGAATTCGCCTCCTGGGTAAGTAAAAAAGACAGTTCATTAAAGAAATTATGAAAAAATTGTAAGTAAGTAGCAAATTCTTTCTTGAATTCACCTGCTGGATAAACAAAAAGACATTTCGTTCGAAAAATTATGACAAAATTCCAAGTAAGTAACTAACCCTTTATTGTTTTTATGACTTAGATACACGGTGTAGAAATTTAATTCAAGAAATTATGAAAAAATTCTCATTAAGTAACAATTTCTTTCTTGAAGTCAACTCTTGGATACACAATACTTAAATTTCATTTAAGAAATTATGAAAAAAAAAACAATTTCTTTCTTTAAGTCAACTCTTGGATACACAATACGGAAATTTCATTCAAGAAATTATGAAAATATTTGTAAGTAAGTAACAAACTCTTTTTGTTTTCACCTCTTGGATATACAGTACAGATACTTCATTCAAGAAATTATGAAAAAACCGCAAGTAAGTAACTTTTTTTGTCTCTTTATCAAAAACAATTTTCACTTAGCTACACGATGTAGAAATTTAATTCAAGAAATTAGGAAAAAATACTCAGTAAGTAACAGTTTCTTTCTTGAAGTCAACTCATGGATACACAATACGGAAATTTCATTCAAGAATTTCATGACTTAGATACACGATGTAGAAATTTGATTCAAGAAATTATGAAAAAATTCTCAGTAAGTAACAATTTCTTTCTTGAAGTCATCTCTTGGATACACAATATGTAAATTTCATTCAAGAAATTTTGAAAATATTTGTAAGTAAGTAACAAACTCTTTATTGATTTCACCTCTTGGATATACGACGTAGAAATTAAATTCAAGAAATTATGAAAAAAAATCGCAAGTAAGTAGCTTTTTTTTTTCTCTTTATCACAAACAATTTTCACTTAGCTACGCGATGCAGAAATTTCATTCAAGAAATTATAAAAAATATTTGTAAGTAAGTAACAAGCTCTTTATTGATTTCACCTCTTGAATATACAGTACAGATACTTCATTCAAGAAACGTGATTAAACACGTTTTGAAGCTACATGCTATTTGTAAGCCTTTTCTTGGCACCTTTCCAAACGAGCGGGGATTCCCCACTGGTTCCTACACATTGCAAAAAAGTGAACAGTACGAAAACTCCACGTTTTCAACCAGACTGGTTTTTTAGGGACCAATCGGGAGAGATATGTAAAGTCGACATAGCTTTATTTCATTTTTTTTAAGGTTCATTTAGACGAGGTTACGTGCGTGCACGTAACCTCGTCTAAATGAACCTTAAAAAAAATGAAATAAAGCTATGTCGACTTTACATATCTCTCCCGATTGATCCCTAAAAAACCAGTCTGGTTGAAAACGTGGAGTTTTCGTACTGTTCACTTTTTTGCAATGTGTAGGAACCAGTGGGGAATCCCCGCTCGTTTGGAAAGGTGCCAAGGAAAGGCATACAAATAGCATGTAGTGTCAAAACGTGTTTAATCACGTTTCTTGAATGAAGTATCTGTACTGTATATTCAAGAGGTGAAATCAATAAAGAGCTTGTTACTTACTTACAAATATTTTTTATAATTTCTTGAATGAAATTTCCGTATTGTGTGTATCCAAGAGTTGACATCAAGAAAGAAATTGTTACTTACTGAGAATTTGTTCATAATTTCTTGAATTAAATTTCTACATCGCGTAGATAAGTGAAAATTGTTTTTTATAAAGATAAAAAAAAACTACTTACTTGCGATTTTTTTTTCATAATTTCTTGAATTTAATTTGTACGTCGTATATCCAAGAAGTGAAATCAATAAAGAGTTTGTTACTTACTTACAAATATTTTCATAATTTCTCGAATGAAATTTCCATATTGTGTATCCAAGAGATAACTTCAAAAAAGAAATTGTTACTTACTGAGAATTTTTTCATAATTTCTTGAATCAAATTTCTACATCGTGTATCTAAGTCATGAAATTCTTGAATGAAATTTCCGTATTGTGTATCCATGAGTTGACTTCAAGAAAGAAAGTGTTACTTACTGAGAATTTTTTACTAATTTCTTGAATTAAATTTCTACATCGTGTATATAAGTGAAAATTGTTTTTGATAAAGAGACAAAAAAAGTTACTTACTTGCGGTTTTATCATAATTTCTAGAATGAAGTATCTGTACTGTATATCAAGAAGTTGAAAACAAAAATAGTTTGTTACTTACTTACAAATATTTTCATAATTTCTTTAATGAAATTTCCGTATTGTGTGTCCAAAAGTTTGCTGCAAGAAAGAAATTGTTTTTTTTTTAATAATTTCCTAAATGAAATTTCCGTATTGTGTATCCGAGAGTTGACTTAAAGAAAGAAATTTTTACTTACTGAGAGTTTTTTAATAATTTATTTAATTAAATTTCTACACCGTGTATCTAAGTCATGAAAACAATAAAGAGTTTGTTACTTACTTGGAATTTTGTCATAATTTCTCAAACGAAATGTCTTTTTGTTTATCCAGCAGGTGAATCCAAGAAAGAATTTGCTACTTACTTACAATTTTTTAATAATTTCCTTAACGAACTGTCTTTTTTATTTACCCAGGAGGCGAATTCAAGAAAGAATTTGCTACTTACTTAAAATTTTTGATAATTTCTTAAATGAAATTTCTGCATTGTGTATCCATGAGGTAACATGAGTGTGTTACCTATTTACAATTCCTTCATAATTTCTTGAATGAAATTTCAGTATTGTGTATCCAATAGGTGAAAACAATTAAGACTTTATTACTTACTTGCGATTTTATTATGATTTCTTGAATTAAATATCGGTATTGTGTCCAGGAAGCGAATTCAAGAAAGCTATTGTTACTTACTTACAATTTCTTCATAATTTAATGAAATGCATAAAACTATTCTAAAGAATAAAGACTGGTTAAGCTTAAAGATATTTATTGCTTAAACGTATTAACACATTTTTGAAAGAATTTGCTACTTACTTACAATTTTTGATAATTTCTTAAATGAAATTTCTGCATTGTGTATCCATGATGTAACTTCAAGAAAGAGTTTGTTGCTTACTTAGAGTTTCGTCATAATTTCTTGAATGAAATGTCTTTTTTTATTTATCCAGGAGGCGAATTCAAGAAAGAATTTGTTCCCATGTGTCTGACAATAGATGTATGCAAATTCCTTTTCTTACATCTCCGACGTTTTATTAGACATTCTAAACGTTTGATATGCTAGCTTACTCTAAAAATAATGAACACATAACAATGTAATGCATAATATATTTTTAATGAAATAATGCTATGTATAATATTAATACAAAAAATATTTTATGATACATTATTAATATCAATGATTAACTTTGGATATTTTGAATCTGTTCCATAAAATAGTTCACCCTGTTCTCTCTTGATATTATAGATATTGTCTTCTCTTAGTTCATAATCAGTAGAATAATCATTATTCCATTTTGAGTCATACACAATTTTTACTGGTGTCTCATCAACAGGCTCAATATGCATTTCATCTTTGGTATTATTTGGTTCAATGACTGTTTGATCAATGGCAGTAACGTTTGATGGTGCTTTGTTTTTCACCGATTTATCTTTATAGTCCATAGTCATATTATCTGACAGTACGCTTTTCATTTTTATGGTATTTTCTCAGTCTATTAACACATTATTTTTACGCATGTAGCAGTTTCGACATATAGACACGATCTGGCCTAATATATTATCAGAAGTAAGGGCTTTTCTTTTATTTATCTTCCGTTGAATGCTAATAAACGAAAGGTGACGAGTGGATGTATCAGTAGTTAATGTATTAGTTGCAGCAGTAACAAGGAGTTGTCCTCTATCATCAATGATTATTTTTAGGTTGGCATTCTCTTTGAGTGCAATCATCTCTGGAGATCTCAATCTCGCATAACCACCAACATAAGAGTGGAATTTTTTCGGTATTCCAAAGAAATTTAATTCCTTACTGTCATGACAATGCATGCATACATTTCCAATAGTGCTACCACCGGTACTTGTTTCAAAGTTTAAATACTTCTCTTTGTTAGCATTCAATGTTACAGTAACCTTGTTATGTAAACATACTTTATTAAAATGCTTCATCTTCACTTCTTTTTTTTTACAGATATGAACTATTTGTTTATCGTTCCAATGCGTAAGAAATACTGATTTAATACATACAATAGATTAGGTAGTGTCAATAACCGGTCATAGAATGCCGGTGGGGAAGTCACATCGTGTCTCTGACCAATCACAGAGCGCAATTGTTAGAACTGTAAGCATATTTTGACGTTTTAAGTTATGTACAAAAATAAAAAAATAAATAAAGTTGAAAAATTTCGAAGTTTTAAAAAAGATTTTTTTTTTTTTAGAAAGAAAAAAAAAACAAATTCCACTGACTTCCTCCTGGACATTTCTCAGTTCCTGAGCAGTATTATTAAGTGGTGTAATCGCTCTATCATAGAATCCCAGTCTGTTTATATAACGTAATGTAGTACTCCACAAGCTTTTATCATACTCAAACAGATTACAGTTCACTAACCAATAACCATTTAGGGTTAACTTACCTTTTAGGGGGTGACCATTTAGGGTTCTCCTACATGCTGAATATGAAAGTGTGTTCCCTGGTATTCTGGATCTGAAAGTATATTTTCTACTCATCATTTGATGGATGATTTATCATCTGTTGAAAATCTACTATTTTTACAATTGATTAAATTGAAATTCTATGCGTATTATACAAGTGTTTACATTTTTTAAAAATATCAAGCAATTTTAGTAAAAAAACAAATGGAACGAACAATTAAAAAAAAAAAAAAAAAAAAAAATCTCTTTGGAACCGTTAGACTTTTTGGTTTTTTTAATTCTATTAAAAAATTAAAAACGGGTGCTACCTATATAAACGGATCTTTCATTGCGTGTTTTAATATAATAAAGTGTCTAACATCTCTACCATTATACAGAAGGCTATGTTTGTCCTTTTTCTGTGTTTTTACAAGTGTCCTTAACTGTTTTCTTGTTTCACTCGAATTGTTGTCAATGTGTAAAGGGATATTTTCACCGTGTATTTTGGTAGCTTGCATCGATGTGGTATCGTTCCATCTCGGTCGTTTTTCAGGGGGAGAGTAATTGCATGAATCCACTTCCTCCTTAAAAAAAAAAAGAAGAAAAATTTATTAATGAAATAATAACCCCTCTTTTACAGATAAATTGTCCCTATAAAGTTGATTCTGATGTTTGTAGCGCTCTATGTTTTAGTGCATTAGAAATATTCAAAAAAAATTTCAACTGAAATTAAGGTGAAACACTAAAACTTAAAATGAACCAAAATTATTACGTATCTTAGGGGGGTTCCCTCCTCCTCAACACCTCGCCTTTCACGCTAGGTTCAAATTTTGTTCAAATTCTTTAAAAATGACCCCTGAATCAAAAAGGTCGCTTAATTAGAATAAATAGCTCTTTTGAAAGCAATAAACAAGCTTTAGCCTAAAGAGTGAGGTATTGACGAAGGGGCGAACCCCCTCATATAGGTATTTTTTTCAAAAATAGGGGGCAATTGCTCCTTATATCTCAATTGTCACCACTACTATTTCAAGCTCCTGCTGAAGATAGGTTCGAATATTGAACTTTGTATTTTTTAAAAGTATAAATGCCACAAAAAGGTATTTTTTTTTCAAAAATAGGGGGCAATTGCTCCTTATATCTCAATTGTCCCCACTACTATCCTAAGCTTCTGCTGAAGATAGTTTAGAATATTGGACTTTGTATTTTTAAAAAGTATAAATGCCACAAAAAGGTTTTTTTTTCAAAAATAGGGGGCAATTGCTCCTTATATCTCAATTGTCACCACTACTATCCTAAGCTCCTGCTGAAGCTAGCTTCGGATATTGAACTTTGTATTTTTTTAAATGTATAAATGCCACAAAAAGGTATTTTTTAAAAAATATGGGGCAATTGCTACTTATCTCTCTAGTGACACCACTACTAGTCGCCGCTCCTTCTGTAGATATATTCGAATATTTAATTTTTTAAAAGTATAAATGCCACAAAAAGGTATTTTTTCAATAATAGGGGGCAATTGCTCCTTATATCTCAATTGTCACCACTACTATCCTAAGCTCCTGCTGAAGCTAGTTTCGAATATTGAACTTTGTATTTTTGCTCCTTATATCTCTTTTGTCACCACTACTATCCTAAGCTCCTGCTGAAGCTATCTTCTAATATTGAACTTTGTGTTTTTTTAAAAGTATAAATCACACAAAAAGCTATTTTTCAAAAATAGGGGGGGCAAGTGCTCCTTATATTTAATTTGTCACCACTACTATCCTAAGCTCCAGCTGAAACTAGGTTCGAATATTGAACTTTGTTTTTTTTTAAAATTATAAATGCCAAAAAAATGTATTTTTTTTCATAAATAGGGGGCACTTGCTCCTCATATCTCATTTGTCACCAATAATATCCTCAGCTCATGCTGAAGATAGGTTCTAATATTGAACTTTTTTTTTTTTTATTTTAAAAATTACACAAAATGTTATTTTTCAAAAATATTGGGCAATTGCTCCTTATATATCAATTGTCCCCACTACTATCCTAAGCTCCTGCTGAAGCTAGCTTCGAATATTGAACTTTGTTTTTTTTTAAAATTATAAATGCCACAAAAAAGGTATTTTTTCAAAAATAGGGGGCAATTGCTCCTTATATCTCAATTTTCACCACTACTATCCTAAGCTCCTGCTGGAGCTAGCTTCGAATATTGAATTTTTAAAAGTATAAATGCCACAAAAAGGTATTTTTTCAAAAATAGGGGGCAATTGCTCCATATATCTCAATTGTCACCACTACTATCCTAAGCTCCTGTTGCAGCTAGTTTCTAATATTGAAATTTGTATTTTTTAAAAGTATATATGCCACCAAAAGGAATTTTTTAAAAAATAGGGGGCAATTGCTCCTTATATCTCAATTGTCACCACTACTATCCTAAGCTCCTGTTGAATCTAGATTCGAATATTGAACTTTGTATTTTATAAAAGTATAAATGCCACAAAAAGGTATTTTTTAAAAAATAGGGGGCAATTGCTCCTTATATCTCAATTGTCACCACTACTAACCTAAGCTCCTGCTGAAGCTAGTTTCGAATATTGAACATTTTAAAAGTAAAATACCACAACAAGGTGTTTTTCAAAAACTAGGGTGCAAATTATCTCTATCTCTCAAGTGTCGCCGCTTTTGTCCTAAGCTCCTGCTGAAGATAGCTTCGAATATTGAACTTTGTATTTTTTAAAAGTATAAATATCACAAAAAGGTATTTTTTCAAAAATAGGGGGCAATTACTCCTTATATCTCAATTGTCACCTCTACTATCCTAAGCTCCTGCTGAAGCTAGCTTCGAATATTGAACTTTGTTTTTTTTAAAAATTATTAATTCAACAAAAAGGTATTTTTTAAAAAATAGGGGACGATTGTTCCTTATATCTCAATTGCCCACACTACTATCCTAAGCTCATGCTGGAGATATGTTCGAGTATTGAACTTTTTATTTTTTAAAAGTATAAATGCCAAAAAAAGTTATTTTTCAAAAATAGGGGGCAATTGCTCCTTATATCTCAATTGTCACCACTACTATCCTCAGCTCCTGCTGAAGCTAGATTCGAATATTGAAATTTGTATTTTTAAAAAGTATAAATGACAAAAAAAGGTATTTTTAAAAAATAGGGGGCAATTGCTCCTTATATCTCAATTGTCACCACTACTATCCTAAGCTCCTGCTGAAGCTAGCTTCGAATATTAAACTTTTTAAAAGTAAAATACCACAAAAAGGTGTTTTTCAAAAACTAGGGTGCAAATAATCTCTATCTCTCAATTGTCGCCGCTTTTGTCCTAAGCTCCTGCTGTCTAGCAATGTCTCTTGTAAGCGTCAAATCTATTAAGTATCTGATGTAAGCACCCCATTCTTTAATTACCCGTGAGACATTCTTAACCATCGCAATACCTTTACGCTAATACCTCTTCGCAAAAAATTTTTATTATAATAATGAGAAAATTTTTACTCACCAGAAATTGCTTTGAATTATCCATTTTCTATGTAAATGCTTACAAAAAATGTCAGTTGTGTTATGTTCAATAAACTGTTGAAGAATCTAATTGAAACTTGAATATATACAAAAAATAATTGGCATCTAAAAAAGATACACCGGTTTTTCCGACACGGAATTAACCTAAAAAAAAAACTTGTATATCATGAAATAGAAATTCAGTTAATTGTGTCAGAAAAAACTTGAACCAGAGCAGATTAGAAATGGTACCTCTTTGCAAATGACCCTGGTAACCCCAATTCGTTTAAAATACACACACATATCTATGCCTCAGGCGTATATCTGAATGTATATCTTAAACGAATTGGGGGGTTACTACTGGTACCTCGTAGATCTATTCCTACCCTGCCTGGGTTACGGAAACTAGTACACAGTTGTAGAAAATACCTTACTTGTATTCTTCCAAAAGGGTTACATATAACAATAGAAAGATCCTTCCCCAAACGGGGTCAAAACGCAGACTCTTTCCCCAAACGGGGTCAAAACGTAGACTAAAAAATAATAATAATTTTTACAGCACTGTTTGTATGGGTGGACCGTCAATTGGCCCAGCCAATCAGCTACCTCCCCATTCAAACCCAATTCATCCTCTTAGATTTATCTTTCAATGACTCCCAAACCAGGAAGTAAAAATAAACTTGGTTCACAGCTTACCTATTGCAAAACCACTATCGCTTAGTAACAGAATTTAACCTGTCTTTTGAAAAAATACTATAAGCAAATGTAATTAAGAAAACGAAAACAGGTCATTTATCTGAAAGGAAAAGAAACAGGGGTTGGAACCCCAACACTTGAAATCATCCGTCAGACATTAATAAACTTTACCCAGAGAAAACTCACCAGGACGATCCTCAACAAATCAAATAACCTCGACTTCATCCATCAAATATTAATAAAATTCACCGGAAGACAATACTCATGGACGACCCCCAACATATCATTCAACCTGAACATCATCCATCAAACATCAATAAATTTCGCCCCGGAGACAATTCTCCTGGACGAACACCAATTTCTCGGAAAGGTGTTCTATCTAGGGATTCTATGCCCATATATGGTGCCCCGTTGGACTAGTTTGGCCTGCTATTTTTATGCCGGAGAAAAATTTTCCGCAATTTTTAACAACATACACCAATTTAAAAGTCTGGACACAAATAGTACTGTTTAACTCAGTTTCATACCTCCTCTAGTTGACCTGAAATAGAAAAATTAATACCATTCGCAAAAGAAATCTGTTTACTTTCTTTGATAGCTTTGATGCACTTACACTATTTTGATTTGGTTACATTTTAAGAGCAGAAGTAGCCTCGAAAGATTGAACATAATACCCTCAGTCGTTCTTGGGATACTGCTGAGATGCCTTATTGGGAATTAGCATTATCACAGTGCATTTTGATTTAATCTTGAGGCAACATTTAGTTTTTAAAAATAATGGGCCAATGGGAGGGTTGGAGTGGAAGGGGGA
Source organism: Artemia sp. Qi Xiang Cuo (assembly GCF_049724085.1). Taxonomy (NCBI): domain Eukaryota; kingdom Metazoa; phylum Arthropoda; class Branchiopoda; order Anostraca; family Artemiidae; genus Artemia; species Artemia sp. Qi Xiang Cuo. The sequence goes on from NC_142806.1 coordinate 36,504,331, forward strand.
TTAGTTGCCCTCCAATCACTTTCGACTATTAAAAAGGGCATCAGCCCTTTCTATTTTCAATCGAATGAGCCCCTTTTGAAGTTCCCACGACGACTCCTTCGATACGAAATGCCCTGGTTTAAACAACAGCAACAACAACAAAAAATATTACTAATCACTTTCGACTATTAAAAAGGGCACTAGCCCTTTGAATTTCCAATCGAATGAGCCCATTTTGAAGTTTCTATGACAACGCCTTCTATAAAAACCTTATATACCCCAGGATATAACTTAAAACCCTTGCCCTGAGGGTTGTTTGGGAGTGACCTCCTCAAAAACGTATTTTCTATCAGGAAATCAACTACGCTGAACAAAATGGCTATATCAAAATTTTAATTGGATGTGTTTGGGAGAATAATGGGCGTGGGGCAGGGGCTAGTTCCCCTCCAATCACTTTTGACTATTAAGAATGGAACTAGCCCTTTGAATGTCCAATCAAATGAGCCCTTTTTGACGTTTCTATGACAACGCCTTCTATAAAAACCTTATATACCCCAGGATATAACTTAAAACCCTTGCCCTGAGGGTTGTTGGTGAGTGTCCTCCTCAAAAACGTATTTTCTATCTGGAAATCAACTACGCTGAACCAAATGGCTATCTCAAAATTTTTAGTGGATGTGTTTGGGGGAATGATGGGCGTGGGGGGGGCTAGTTGCCCTCCAATCACTTTTGACTATTAAAAAGAGCACTAGCCACTCCAATTTCCAATCGAATGAGCCCTTTTCTAAGTTTCTACGACGACTCCTTCTATACGAAGTGCCCGGGTATGGAGAAAAAAAAAACCATAACACAACACATTGTGCCCACATCGTTCTTTACTTAGGCAGCGCTAGCGCGGTGCCTATGAAAAGGTGGCCATGAGAGGGGGTTAGTTAACCTCCAATCCCTTTCAACTATTAAAAAGGGCACTAGCCCTTTAAGTTTCCAATCAAATGAGCAATTTTTGAAATTTCTACGGAAACGCCTATAAAAAACTTAGATATCCTCAGTGCATAACTTAAAACCCTTGCCTCAATGATAGTTGGGGAGTGTCCTCCTCAAAAAAATATTTTCTATCTGGAAAACAACAACTCTGAACAAAATAGCTATCTCAAAATTTTGATTGGATGTGTTTGGGGGAACGATGTGCGTGGGGGGGGGGATAGTTGCCCTCCAGTCACTTTCGACTATTATAAAGAGTACTAGCCCTTTGAATTTCCAATCGAATGAGCCTTTTTTGAAGTTTCTACGACAACGCCTTCTCTAAAACCTTATTTACCCCCAGGGTATAACTTAGAACCCTTGCCCGAGGGTTGTGGGGGAGTGCCTTCCTCAAAAAGATATTTTTTGCCGGGAAATCAACTACACTGAACAAAATGGCTATCTCAAAATTTTGATTGGAAGTTTTGGGGGAATGATGGGCGTGGGAGGGGGGTTAGTTGCCCTCCAATCACTTTCGACTATTAAAAAGGGCCCTAGCCACTCCAATTTGCAATCTAATGAGCCCTTTTCGAACTTTCTATGACAACTCCTTCGATATGAAGTGCCCGGGTATGAAAAAAAAACACATTGTGCCCACATCTCTCTTTACTTAGGCAGCGCTAGCGCGCTGCCTATGATTCTACCATTCGTAATTGAGATATAGCAAAAAAGAAGGCGTTTTTCAATGGAGGTATAAAAAGAATATATTTTTCAAAATCTAGCGTGAGAGGGGTAAAAAATATGCCCCCCTTCAATTGACACCCTCGTTTTTTGACAGAGCCAGCAATAAAACATTGATAAGCAAACAAAAATACACACGACATACATACGACAGAAAAAACATCTCACAGCAGAGACAGTTTAAGGGGACAGAGGCGCACCTGCCCCGGGCGCAGAAATTCTAGGAGCGTAAATTATAATCATTTTGTAATTTTTAATTGTATTTTTATTAGAATAAAATAGAGGAAGCAGTTCATAAATGAAAATAACTAATAAATAATTAGCTAACTAATAAAATAAAAATAAATTATAAAAAATAATGAAAACAATTAATTTAATTTATATTTTCCATTTTAATAAGAAAATTCAAATAATTAATAATAATTGAATAACTTAATTAATCAGGAGAAAAAAAATTAAAAATGAATAATTAATTAATTATTCAACTGAAAATAATTTTGCCAATAGATAAAATTTTCTTAAAATTTGGCCTGAAAATTTTTGGGAGACAGGGAGTGGGTACTAATCAAGATTTTGCCCCAGCTGCAATAGAGGCCAGAGCACCATTGTCCCAAAGCCCTTAAGAACCCACCAAAAATGACGCACTAGTGCCCTTGGTGGCAACCATAGCAACAATGCATGTGATCAAGCTGATAAGTTAAAATAACTTCAGCGGATATGAGTTGCGGACACCCTGACGACATTGTTTGAAGATAATCCAAATTAAAACATAAATGGATTTCTGCTTGTATGGGCGACTAAGCCAATACATAAACCAATTCACATTAATTTTTCGATTTTTCTTGGAAAATTCTGGAATTTTGTCGCATGTCCTAATAAATAATTTTAATTATTTTCCTGATTGTCAAATTATCATCTGCTAAGAATATTAATTACTCGATGCCCTGATTTGAAGTTCCGCAAGTTTTGTGTGTCGAAACCTTATGCGTCATGGTGCAATGGCTTTGTCTTTTGGATTTTAGAGACTTGCCTAATTTGAAATCACACTATTTATTTCTATTGAGTGCTCTTTGCATTAAATACCATGTACTAAATTATATTGAATTTATACATAATAATGATGACTTACAATTACGGAGACATTGTTCTCTTTAACTTGGTGCTGGAATGGGGAATTAGGCCTGAAAACAGTTGCAGAGGCCGTAGGTCCTTATGTTCAATCATGTTTCCAGCATTTCAATTTTTTTTGTTTTGTTTAATACATTGCTAGCAGTTACATTACAAAACAAAAAAAGATTCGAGAAAGAATTCTTAAAGAGCTAATTTCTACAGTTAATTTGTTTTCAGTAAAAAAGTTAATTCCTTCTGAAACGATATTCAAAACTCAACATCTACTTAAGCATTAAGTTAAGTAATTAACCCCACTTTCTGGGGCTATAATGAAAGAATGGTTGAGGTGGATAGGGCACGTTCTCCGGATGAAGGATGACAGCTGAATATTCTCCTTTTCGGTCAACCGTATAGGACTAAACAGAAAGCAGGTCGTCCGTGGTTGGGGTGAGGGGATGTCGCAAAGAAAGATTTAAGGGAAGTAGTAATTTCCACGAATTGTGTGAAGAGCGAGGCTTTGAATAGGTTTGGATGGAGGAGGAGTGTGCATAGCAGTTTTGACCTCAGGTGGCTTGGTGCTGCGGTGAGTTTTTAGTAGTAGTAGCAGTATATAATTAATGAGCAACAAAAGATGAGGGACTTGCTTGAATGGTTATATTCCCTGGAGCGGCTCTTTTGCTAATAATTTAGCTGGTTCCATGCTCTTGATCATTGTCAACAATTGTTTGTAAATTTAGGGTTCATTCTAATGTTTGAATTTTATGTTTGAATAGATAATTTTAAATGAAACATATATTTTGAGAAAAGTGTAAAGCATATGAAGAAAAATTATTAAACAACTAAAATTAAATCGTAGTTTGTGTTCATGGCATGATTTTTTTTTAATTTTTTACGTAAATCCAAAAATTGTAAGGATTTATCCCTCTTAATTACCATTGGTTTAGTAATACACTTCTTTGAACTCGATGGGCATCTTATTCTTCAAAGGTCTGTCTCCATAAATACAATATACTGCTTATCCCGCTTTTTGGCCCGAGGACAAACTATCCACACATCTAGTCCTTAATCTATGAAAAAATTCTTCGTCAATACTCTTCTCCATTGGCATTCCTCCCAGTTAACATAGACTCACTCTTACCCTTTTGTTTTTTTAACAGTCTATAATACCCTGAAAATTGTTCCTCCCAAATTTCTCCCAGTCTTTACTCCTCTGTAGTCTAAGGCCCCAACTTCGATTTCAAACAGTTCGTGGTAACGAACTGTAAGTAAGGAGCGACCCGGCTCAATGGTAACCGAAACTCTAGAAAACGGTATTTTGATACTAATAGAAAGATCAAAAGAATTGGATTTTAATGCCGATTTCAAATATATAAGTTTCATCAAGTTTAGTCCAACCCATAAAAAGTTACGCGCCTGATAAAATTTGGTTGATTTTCGAAAAAAAGGGAGAAAGACCCCCTAAAAGCTATAGAAAATTAATGAAAATCACACCATCCTATTCAGAGTATCAGAGAACTCTACTGCAGAGGTTTCAAGTTCCTATCTACAAAAACGTGGAATTTTGCATTTTTTGTCAGAGGAAAGATCACGGATGCGTGTTCATTTCTTTGTTTTGTTTTTGTTTGTTTTTTCCAGGGGTGATCGTATCGACCCAGTGGTCCTAGAATATCATGGGAGGACTCCTTTGAATGGAAATTAAAAGTTCTAGTGCCGTTTTTAATTGACCAAAAAAATGGAGGGCAACTATCCCCCCTCCCACGCTAATTTTTTCCCCAAAGTCACCCGATCAAAATTTTCAGATAGCCATTTTATTCAACATGTTCGAAGATATTATAAGTATGTCTTTTAGGATGACTTAATCCCCCGAAGTTCCCGTGGGGAGGACTAAAAGTTATGAGCTTTACCCAATGTTAACATATAGTAATGGTTATTGGGAAGCATACAGACGTTTCCAAGGGGGATTTTTTCTGGTAGTGGGGAGGGGGGTGGGTCGGGGGTTATGTGGGAGGATCTTTCCATGAAGGAAGTTTTCATGGGGGAAGGGACATTGCTATGAAGGGGACGCCGGATTTCCCAGCATTATTTAAAAAAAGACCAGAAATTAAATATAAAAAAAACAAGTTTTTGAACTGCGACAGCAGCAACATCAAAACTTAAAACGAACAGAAAATATTACATATATGATTGGGTTTACCCCCTAGTCAATCCCTCGCTCTTTAAGCCAAAGAATTTTTAGTACTTTCATAAGAGCTATTTATTCTAATTAACGGCCTTTGTTATTAAGGGGTAATTTTTAAAGAATTGGAACAAAATTCGAACTTTAGCTTAAAGAGCAAGGTATTGACTAGGGGCTGAATCCCCTTATATACGTATTAAAAATATATGAATATAAAAATTTGTTACGTAAGTTAATTCGTAAGTTACATATATTTATTACTAATAAAAACGTTCGTAAATAAAATCAAACAAGTTTCGAGAAAGCCATTTAACCAAATAAAAGTAAATTTATATGCAAATTTTGTTTTAATTATTAATGCACGGTGAGCCAAGATCAAAACCTGCATTAATTCAAAAACGTTCAAAAATTAAATAAAAAAAAAAATTTTTTTTTAACTGAAAGTAAGAAACGACGTTAAAAGTTAAAACGAACAGAAATAATTCCGTATATGAAAGGGGCTGTCCCCTCTTCAACACCTCGCTCTTTACGCTAAAGTTTTTTATTGTTTAAAAAAATAGAGTTGTGAAAAAGTTAAGCTTTTGTGTAAAGAGCGAGGCGTTGAACAGGGGACAGCCCCTTTCATATACGGAATAATTTCTGTTCGTTTTAAACTTTAACGTCGTTCCTTACTTTCAGTTAAAAAACTTGTTTTTTTATTTAATTACCGTGAAAAACAATCATCAATACGAGTTGTCTCGAGGAAAATTGTTTATATGACAGGTTAACTGACAAATTACCAAATGAAGACCTTTCTACCCGCAATAATTCCTGTTTCTTATCTTTCTTATTCCATCTCAATCGACTGTGTAGGTCATGTCCCTAGGGAAAATAAGTCCTACCATAAATATCAAGCAGTTTTACTAACCAAAGGAATTCCTAATTTGTTCTTTTCTTACATAATATTCTTAATAGTATATATTCAAAACTAATAGCTAAGCCTTTCTTTCGCACCTTTATTTATATATAACCATTCTAAAGAAAAAAAAGTTCATTAAATAATATTAATTTTGAACATAGTGGAGGGACCGTTTATTTATTCTTTAATTTTATTTATATTTGTTACAGAGTCGTCAGCAGGACGCAAGACTTGCTGGAATGGCCATTTATAACGTGGTCGTTCTTGGGCTTATAACTGGTCCTGTCTCCTTGGTAATCGCTTCACAACCAGATGCATCTTTCGCTTTTTCCACGCTTGCAATTGCATTTTGCTCTTGGATATCCATGGCAATAGTTTGCGTTCCCAAGGTAAAATCTTATTTTTACAATCAATTCCCTAGTTACCTAGCAAAATCTAAGAGTTGGTGACGTGTTCCTTGGTCTGTGATGACTAGATCAATAGACTCACTCATTTATTGAGAGTGGTTAATCCCATTTAGAATTAGAGGGGAGAATCCTCAGGCAGTGACTCTGACCTACATTTCAGATTTTGTTGGTCTGTATGTCATTGCCCTGTCAAAAGGGCTAAACGGGATCTGTAGGCAATGGGTTGATTGACGTTATTCCTTCTCGAACATGTTCCTTGGACTATGAAGAACAGGAATACACTTCTTGGCTCCCGGGTTGGAGGGAGGATAGGGAGGGGCTATAAAATACTGCATCTTTGAATCCGATAGAGCTGTAGTTTTTGTAGAAGATAGCAAATATTACCCTGGAATCACATCTAGATAAGTTACCCCATTCTTGTAGGTACTCCAGATCCCTTGAAACACAGAAAATTTGACTCAAAATCTGGATATTAAATCATGTCAAATGCATTTTAACCTTGATCTTATTTAGAGGTGGTCATCGAAACTTCGGTAGGGACTCATTCAATTGGAAATTGGAAGCTCTAGTGCTCTTTTTCAAATTCAAAAGTGATTGGAGGGCAACCAGCCCCCCTCTTCGTCTTTTTTTTTTTAGCTGCCCTCGCCTAAAGATACCCTATCGAAATTATAAGATAGCCATTTCAAAATAGTAAAAAGGTTAAATAACTCTGCCTCCGGAAATGTCTTGATCCTCCACAGTCCCCGGAGCAAGAGCTGTAAGCTATTCAGTTTCTCGTAGTTTACATATAAAGTTTATAGTTGGGAAAGGAGGGCATGTTTGATCCCTCGTTTTCAAAAAGGCTTGAGGTTGAACTTTTAAGACATGTGGAGGGGGATTTCAACAAAATCAAAGCATACTATTTTTGTATGAAAGCTGTCGAAAGGGCGTATAAGCAATATTTCAGGAATGCCTGAAAGTATTAATCTAAAATTTTCAGGGCATATTGAGTGAGTTGTTGAAACGTGATCAGAAGGCAACCAGTCCCCGTCCATTTAAGAAGTCCCCTAACATTGATCAACTAAGTTTCCCAGTTGTATCATTTAATGTATGGGTGATGTATGGCATCTGTGCATAAAATGACACCTGCGCAATGCCTCATGAGATGCGTTACGCTTAACCTTCCATGTATGTTCCATAGTCGCAACTGTTGCCGACAGAAGTGCATTCCACGCTGAGTGTCTGTTCTGTCGTTGTCGGGTAAACCTCAAAAGGTTAGGGTTTCGTTTTTTTTTCTTTTTGTTTTTTCTTTTTTGTTTAGCACTGAGGACAACTTGGCGGAAGTCCTTGTCGAAACATTTTACGTTTTTCGTCTTCATGTTTTGCCACTGGCTGACAAAATCCTCGTTTTCTCGTCTTTTTATTTTATTTTTCATTTATTATTTTCTTTCCTCTCTTAGTTTCATATGTAATTTTTAAAATGGGACTTTGAACCAATCTTGTACAACGGCCTAATGATTGTTTTTTTACGCAGTTGAAAATGATTGCTATATTCATTACAGTTGAAAGTTCTTTTTACTTTTAGATTGTAAGTATAGTTCAAAATCCTTCATCAATGGGTCTATTGGAAAACAGTGCAAGCCCAGCTGCCAAGGCTGCCATTCGCAACGACGAAGAGAAACTGCAGCGACTTCTGTCAGAAAACGAAAGGCTTGAGAAATTAATTGCAGAGGTAATACCTTGGTGTAAACTATTTTGATCTATTACTTAAGATGTGGATGGACTGATTACCAAGTCCAAATATAATCAATTCCAATATCAAGATCTAAATTAAATAATTAAGGAGGTATGGTGAAAAAGTGATAGGAGAAACGGTAAACGCCTCAGATTAGGCTGAGATGGAACTATAAAAATGATTACAAATCTTTGAAGAATTTTTTATTTCGATTCTTTCATTTTGTGATTCCTTTTCCTTGTGGATAAGACTCAGGTGGATCTCATTTCCTGGTGGACTAGACAGAGGCGGCTTAATGCTTCGACTTGGAAAGCTTAAAACCGCATGTTTTTTTTCAGTTTTATTAAATTTTGAAAATTCATAAACCCCTTTATTAGTATTATGAAATTCCGAAATTTTTTATAAAGTCAAGCTAAAAAAAAGTTGTGAATTTAATGTTTGTGTAACTTAAATAGTTTACCACCAAAGAATTCCAAGAGTTAATTCTAGAGGGCTAAGCATTCAAGGTCTTTAACTTCAGTCATTTCAGTGTGACCGAGGACGCGCTTAGAGGTCGGAAGAGCATATCATGTCCCACATCTAGCTTTTATGAGATGGTGGTAAAAACCTGAAAAAAAATTAACATGTAAACTGAAAAAAATTCAGACCTAATTATTATACGCCTTCACTCATTTGTTTTTAGGCCTCATTGTTTTAGGACAGGGAAAGGAGTGATAAGAATGCAGCTACTACTCTAACTGATAACCCCCAAAGCTAAGGATCAGTCACTAAGGCCTTAGTTTAAAGTCCCTGTTTATTACAAAATTACTCGTTTTGCTCCAGAGTGTTAATACTATTCAGTTACATGAGCTGTTAACAAACTCACATTGCCAAAACCAGATTATAGGAGCTACAGTATTGTCGTCAAGATTACATACTAGCTGCCATTCCTTCGTAGTACAAAATCCAGAGTGAACAGTTTCTCCTTCTCCCTAATCGATGCTGTAACTGCCAAGAGCACGGACAAATTGTTCAACATTGAGTAGTTCCTACCCTTTGTATGGGCCGTGAGCAGACTGGATACTCCATTGTGAAAGAGGTTCCTTGCCAAGGTAAAATGAAATGTGCATCCGGTAACCTTACCGATTGTCCCTGCTTCAGTTATAAATGCAGAGTCACTCAGAAACTTATATATCTCACTAAATGAACATTTATTAGCAAGCTACATTATGGAATACTAGTGAGAAAGTGCCAATTAAATCACCGGTAGCCCATGCTCTTTGTGTAACGGATGATGCTCTCTGCATTCAAGTGGATGCACTCACTGCAGGCACTTTAAATTTGTTCATCATTGATACCACTATTGAGGTATGTTGTGATTTGAAGCGCCACCAGACATACTGTGGATGGCTGGCGGAGTAGTGGTACTGCAATTCTAGCTAGGAGTGCAATCATTCCAGAACATTTTCGTGATTGCGATCATTTTACAGCAGTTAGATATGCCAACCAGTAATATACTCCCAGTTAAACATGCCACACCACATGACTCCAGTTCATGCAATAATATTACATTGCATGAAACTACTGACTGGCCTAGTGTCAACAATTTACCGTTCCAGGATTTACATGGTCCTATAATAGGCAGTGCAATAGCGCTGCCTAAGTAAAGATCGATGTTGGCAAAATGTATTATTTTTTTCTCTCTAGACCAGGGCACTTCGTATCGAAGGAGTTACCATAGGAATTTCGTAAGGGGCTTATTCGATTAGAAATCGCAATAGATAGTGCCCTTTTTAATAGTCAAAAGTGATTGGAAGGCAACTAATACCCGTTCCACGTCCACCATTTCCCCAAACATATACAATCAAAATTTTGAGATAGACATTTTGTTCAACGTAGTTGATTTCCAGATGGAACTTATGCTTTTGAGGAGGACACTCCCCAAACAGCCCTCAGGACATGGGTTGTAAGTTATGCCCAGAGTGAATATAAGGTTTCTTTTTGAAAGCTTTGTCGTAGAAACTTCAAAAATGGCTCATTCGATTGGAAATGCAAAGGGCTAGTGAATAGTCGACAGTGATTGGTGGGCAACTAAACCCCCTCTCACGCCCACTTTTTCCCCAAGCACATCCAATCAAAATTTTGAGATAGCTATTTTGTTCAACGTAGTTGAAAGCTCTGAAAATTAGGTCTTTGAGGTTGACAACCCCCCCCCCCCCACAGCCCTCGGGGCAAGGGCTGTAAGTTACGCCCTTAGGCATATAAGTTTTTTTTATAGAAAGTGTTGTCGTAGAAACTTCAAAAAGGGCCCATTCGATTGGAAATTGAAATGGCTATTGCCTTTTTTAACAGTCGAAAGTCATTGGAAGGAACTAATACACCTTCCACGCCCACCATTTCCCGAAAGACATCCAATCAAAATTTTGAGATAGTCATTTTGTTCAACGTAGCTGAAAGGTCCATAAATTATTTCTTTGAGCAGGACACTCCCCCCACAGTCTTCAGGGCAGGGGTTATAAGTTATGCCCTGGGGGCATATAAGGTTTTTATTGAAAGCTTTGTCGTAGAAACTTGAAAAAGGACTTATTCGATTGGATATTCAAAGGGCTAGTGCGCTTTTTAATAGCCTAAAGCGATTGGGGGGCAACTACCCCCCCTCTCACGCCCAACTTTTCCCCAAACACATCCAACACAAATTTTTAGATAGCCATTTTCTTCAAAGTAGTTGAAATTTTTGGAAATCAAGTCTTTGAGGATGACAACCCCCACCCCCCACCCCAGCCCTCAGGACAAGGGTTGGAAGTTATACGCTGGGGGCATATAAGGTACTTATAGAAAGTGATGTCGTAGAAACTCCAAAAAGGGCTCATTCGATTCGAAATTGAAATGAGTAATACCCTTTCTAATAGTTGAAAATGATTGGAGGGCAACTAACCCCCTCTCACGCCCACCATTTTCCCAAACACATACAGTCAAAATTTTGAGATAACCATTTTGTTCAACGCAGTTGAAAGTTCTTGAAATTAGGTCTTTGAGGATGACAACCCCCCCCCCCCCCAGCCCGCGGGGCCAGGGTTGTAAGTTACGCCCTTGGGCATATAAGGTTTTTATAGAAAGTGTTGTCGTAGAAACTTCAAAAAGGGTCCACTCGATTGGAAATTGAAATGGCTATTGCCCTTTATAACAGTCGAAAGTGATTGGAAGGAACTAATATCCCTTCCACGCCCACCATTTCCCGAAAGACATCCAATCAAAATTTTTAGATTGCCATTTTGTTCAACGTAGTTGAAAGGTCCAGAAATTATATCTTTGAGCAGGGCACTCCCCCACAGTCTTCAGGGCAAGGTTTATAAGTTATGCTCTGGGACCATATAAGGTTTTTATTGAAAGCTTTGTCGTAGAAACTTGAAAAAAGGACTAATTCGATTGGATATTCAAAGGGCTAGTGCCCTTTTTAATAGCCTAAAGCGATTGGGGGGGCAACGAATCCCCCTCTCACGCCCAACCTGTCCCCAAACACATCCAACCAAAATTTTTAGATAGCCATTTTCTTCAAAGTAGTTGAAATTTTTGGAAATCAAGTCTTTAAGGCTGAACCCCCCCCCCCTCCCCGCTCCAGCCCTCAGGACAAGGGTTGGAAGTTATACCCTGGGGGCATATAAGGTACTTATAGAAAGCGTTGTCGTAGAAACTTCAAAAAGGGCTCATTTGATTAGAAATTGAAATGGCTAGTGCCCTTTTTAATAGTTGAAAATGATTGGAGGGCAACTAGCCCCCTCTCAAGCCCACCCCTTCCCCAAACACATACAGAAAAAATTTTGAGATAGCCATTTTTTTCAACGTAGTTGAAAGTTCTGGAAATTATGTCTTTGAGGATGAAAACCCCTATCCCCCCCAGGCATTAGGGCAAGGGTTGTCAGTTATACCCTGGGGCATATGAGGGTTTTTTTATAGAAAGCAATGTTGTATAAACTTTAAAAAAGGTCTTATTCAATTGGAAACTGAAAGGGCTAGTGCCCTTTTTAATAGTCGAAAGTAACTGAAGGGCAACTAATCCCCCTATCACGCCCATCATTTCCCCAAACACATCCCATAAAAATTTTGAGACATCCATTTTGTTCAACGTAGTTGAAAGTTCTGGAAATTAGGTTTTTGAGGATGATAACTCCCTAAGTGCCCTCAGCATAAGGGTTGTAAGTTATGCCCTATGAGCATATAAGGCTTTTATAGAAAGTGTTGTCGTAGAAACCTCGAAAAGGGCCCATTCGGTTGGAAATTGAAATGGCTAGTGCCCTTTTTAACAGTCGAAAGTGATTGGAAGGCAACTAACACCCCTTACACGCCCACCATTTCCCGAAACACATTCACTCAAGTTTTTGAGATAGACATTTTGTTCAACGTAGTTAATTTCCAGATAGAAATTATGCTTTTGAGGAGGAGACTCCCCCCACAGCCTTCAGGGCAAGGGTTGTAAGTTATGCCCTGGGGGAATATAAGATTTTTTATAGAAAGCTTTGTCGTCGAAACTTCAAAACGGGCTTATTCGATTGGAAATGCAAAGGGCTAGTGCTCTTTTTAATCTCGAAAGTGATTGGAGGGCAACTAAACCCCCTCTCACGCTCACCTTTTCCCCAAACACATCCAATCAAAATTTTGACATAGCCATTTTGTTAAACGTAGTTGAAAGTTATTAAAATTAGGTCTTTGAGGATGACACCCCCCCCCCTACAGCCCTCAGGGCAAGGGTTTTAAATTATGCCCTCTGGGGCATATAAGGTTCTTATATAAAGTGTTGTCATAGAAAATTCCAAAAGGGCACATTCGATGTACATTGAAATGGCTAGTGCCCTTTTTATCACTCGAAAGTGGTTGGAAGGCAACTAAAACCCCTTCCCCGCCCACCATTACCCGAAAAACATCTAGGCAAAATTTTGAGATAGCCATTTGGTTTAGCGTAGTTGAAAGGTCCAGAAATTATATCTTTGAGCAGGGCACTCCCCCACAGTCTTCAGGGCAAGGTTTATAAGTCATGCTCTGGGGGCATATAAGGTTTTTATTGAAAGCTTTGTCGTAGAAACTTGAAAAAAGGATTCATTCGATTGGATTATCAAAGGGCTAGGGCCCTTTTTACTAGCCGAAAGTGATTGGAGGGCAAATAACCCCCCTCTCACGTCCAACTTTTCCCCAAACACATCCAACCAAAACTTTTAGGTAGCCATTTTCTTCAAAGTAGTTGAAAGTTTTGGAAATTAGGTCTTTAAGGATAACATCCCCCCCCGCTCCAGCCCTCAGGACAAGGGTTGGAAGTTTTACCCTGGGGGCATAACGGGTACTTATAGAAAGCGATGTCTTAGAAACTCCAAAAAGGGTTCATTTGATCCGAAATTGAAATGGCTAGTGTCCTTTTTAATAGTTGAAAATGATTGGAGGGCGCCCCTCTCACGCCAACCATTTTTGCAAACACATACAGTAAAAATTTTGAGATAGCCATTTTTTTTCAACGTAGTTGAACGTTCTGGAAATTATGTCCTTGAGGATGACAACCCCCATCCCCCCACAGCCATCAGGGCAAGGGTTGTCGGTTATGCCCTGGGGCATATGAGGTTTTATATGGAAAGCGATGTTGTAGTAGCTTCAAAAAGGGCTTATTCAATTGGAAACTGCTAGTGCCCGTTTTAATAGTCAAAAGTGATTGAAGGGCAACTAATCCCCCCATCACGCCCATCATTTCCCCAAACACATCCAATCAAAATTTTGAGATATCCATTTTGTTCAACGTAGTTGAAAGTTCTGGATATTAGGTCTTTGGGGATGATAACTCCCTCAGTGCCCTCAGCCCAAGGGTTGTAAGTTATGCCCTTGGGGCATATAAGTAGAAATACCTTATTGACTCGTGACGGGGCTCCTAATATGGGTATAGAGTCCCTAGGGAGAAAGATTGCGTAGTCGGTCAATGACCTCTTTTTCCAAGGTCGATTTATTTGTTGTTTCTATGTGTAATAACTCCGGGACGAAGGTTGCACATGCGCATTGAATTCTAACGGGAACAATGTTATTGATCTAGGACTCGAGGGGGAAGTGAATTTCCGAGAACTTGATGACGTAATCGAAGAGGATCTGGATTTCCGAGAACTTGATTGCGTAATTGAGGGGGAAGTGAATTTCCAAGAACTTGATTGCGTAATCGAAGAGGAAGTGGATTTCCGAGAACTTGATTGCGTAATCGAAGGGGAAGTGGATTTCCGAGAACTTGATTGTGTAATCGATTGGGAATTTTATTGATCCGATAACGGGAAACAGTTAGATCACGTGTGTCCTTCTCAGCCAATCAGCGAGTCAGATACATATCCTTTCTCAGCCAATCAGAGACTTTCTTACATATGATTTTCCCCCAGTTACATAACAATTCGCCCTTGAGATTTCGTATATAACGGGCATGCAATGTGATTAAATTATCAGAAAGTATTTTGACACAGTGCAAACAACAATGGATAAATTTGATGAATTAGAAGCCTTGACAGCCACAATTAGCAATGTAAGTTCTGATTTAGTACATTTTTTATTTTCAAAATAAAATTATGTTCCTTGATCACCCTCTAGTATATTTAGGTAAGTATCCCCTCCCCCCACAAACCTAACCCCCATGCAATCTTTATAGTCACTAGGAAACAAAAAATATGTTCTTTTTAATACCTAACCCCCCCCCCCCCCACTGTTTTTACAAGTATAATTCTTGCCAATAGAAATATTTCTCTTTTTTCAATAAATTTATTCTTTCTGTAAGCCTATCAAAAAGTGACAATCAACTAGCCACAATTAGCAATGTAAGTTCTGATTTAGTACATTTTTTATTTTCAAAATAAAATTATTTTCCTTGGTCACCCTCTAGTATATTTAGGTAAGTACCCCCTCCCCCCACAAACCTATCCACCATGCAATCTTTATAGTCACTAGGAAACATAAAATATGTTCTTTTTATTACCTAAACCTCCTCACCCCCCCCCCCACACTGTTTTTACAAGTATAATTATTGCCAATAGAAATATTTCTCTTTTTTCAATAAATTTATTATTTCTGTAAGCCTATCAAAAAGTGAAAATCAACTTCTGTCTATCCCATAATAGCTATTACTAAACTGTTTCCATTTAAGCCCCCCGAGCCATTTACTTGATTGAAAAACATTTTTCCGCAATGATTTAAACAGGTGATAATTAGCTGACACCCCACAATTGCACTTCCTGCTTGTTAATCCGTTACGTTAGCGACTTAACCAAAAGGTTTCAATGATAAAAAGGATTTGTTTCCCTCTTTCTCAAGTTAAAACGGTATTAAGCAAAAAGAGATTGCTGTATATTAAGCTTGTGGATTCGTAACCTGTATTTGCTGGGGAATCGGTGAAACGGGATTATTTCCAAAAATAATTACTAACAATATATTTAGGACATTAATGAAAAGGTGGGGGGGTTTGACCGGCCTCAATTAAATCGCCAATATTGCAAAATGAAGACAAAGTGTTTGTATGAAATGTAAGGTTAGTTTAAGAGGTCGAGGAAGATGATTATTTAAATTAATCAAATTAGTATTTGATTTCTGAGTTTAGTATGTTTGTGATTTTTGCTTTACTGAAAATCCTGATGAAGGGGAACCTTTCTTAGTGATAAGTGCATTTTTAGACAAAATTATGTGGATGAGGATACTAACTTTCTTTCTGTAAAAAGGGGGAAATTATTTCGATACTAACTTTTTTCTCTTTTTAAGGCAAATTGTGAAGAATGTCCGTCGCCGCCACCCAGTAAGAGAGCAAGAGAGGGTGAGGCAGCCCCATCAGTGCCAGCCCCCATACAGTCTGGGCATAAACCAAAAAGAGAATGGGCCATAAGGATGGTGAACCTCACTGGCTCATCTATGCAAGCCCGTGACATTGCTGGCACAGATGCGCAAGAATATAGCACTGCCACTCCGTCCAGCCTCCAGCATCTACTACCTGGACCATCCGGCACCCAAGTGCAGCCAGGATTTGGAAATGTGAGCATTTTTTTCATACCTATATTACATAAATATATATATCTATTTCTTCCAATGTTTTTTCTTTTCACTATTTTTCAACCCAATATAAACTTATCTCAGCGAGATATTAAAATATTAACCCCTCGCCCCCCAAACATTGTTTTCTCCTCCCCCCCCTCCCTCGGAGATAACTAATGTAATTTTTTTGGAAAGAAACCGCTCCCCTTTTTTCTAATCTTTGCTATTTTCTCTATTGCTATCGCTTCGATATCACATTAGCGAATATTTTTATGTAATTTCTAGTCAATTAATAATCACCGCCTTTGAAACTCAAAATGCTATTTTTTTCTAATCTTTACTATTTTCAATGCATTCCCCCTATCTCTTCGCCGCCATCTCATAAGCGAATATTTTTAGGTACCTTTGAAACTCTGTGAATGCTATTCTTCACATAGTTTTAAGAGAGAGATTATTCCTTTTATCTATTGCACATATTGGCGTTCTAATTTGCACTGAAAATAGCTCACAAACCATTGCATAGATTTTAGCGAGGGGAAGCCAAGCTAACGGTTCCCGGCATTTTCCTCGTCTGAAGTTCAATCTTGGAAATCAGAACACTCACGCGCGATAGGTTACAATAATTAAACTCATGAGTTCACTGAATCTGTGTGGAATTAGAGAAAAATAGCGACTTATGTAGTCTAAGCGAATATTTCAGCTTTTGACGGGCATTATGTAAAGGGGGGGGCGGGCAGCGTTGCGGGCCCAAGAAGCACTGCGGGGAAGCGCTGGCGGGGTGTGCCGCGGACCCCAAGAAGCGCCACGGGATGTGCTGCGGGCCCGGAAAGTGCCGCAAAAAAAAATAGCGCATAATTATTTAGTTTTAGTAGTTTAAATACTTGACTATCTCTTTATTGAACAAAATGAAATTGCTGCCTTCTCTGTAAAGCGACGTTTTAGATTGTAAATATATTAAATTAAGTTGGAAATTTTGGAACTTTCAGTTGAATTAACCAAATGCTACTACTAAGAATTGTCTTTAAATAATAATCCAAATTTTAAAAACAGTAGGGATGATTTGAAAACTTTGAAAATAAGCTATTTTTCATTTATAGGTTGGACGATCATTGGTCCCATATTCACAATCGTCCTCATCAGCTGGTGAGGGAGAGGACGCATCAGTGGACTTACAGAGAAATTCACCATGGAGCGACTCTCTACTGGAAATACCGTTAAATATTGATGAGTTTATAAGCGATTTTCTTTTTAATGTAGATAATAGCACAGTTGAGCTGGGGGACTTGAGCCAAAATACACTACAGCTTTTGGAGGATTTCACAAACGAATTAACTGGGAACCCTCCTCCTCCTCCAGCCTCCGATACCCTAACGAGTTCACTTCAAACACCTGAAGTGGAGCATTCACCATATATTGTTGAACAAATTGGGGGAGGGTGTAATATACAAGAGAGGGAGGGGGGTACAACTTTTCCAGACTTTCAATTATCTAATACAATTTTAAATGCAATAGTTGTTTACACTGCGACGTTTGGAGACCCTTTTAATACACTTATGGGGGGAAAATTTGTTTTTGATCCCGTAGAAATTGTGCATGACTATGTAGATAAAATTCGTGTACTACTGGATAATCAAATTCAATTGTGGGGGAGGGATTCAATTAAGGTTTCTATTGTTATAAAGGTGTTCTAGTTAAATGAGGGGAAAAGTTAAGTTTATTATCATTATATAAACTCCGAGATGCGCGGAATTTACTAAAATTTAAATAATTTCGAGGGCGTTTTCATGGATTGCGTAGGTCAAATTATAGCATGTCTTGAGAACTTTAACGAAAACGGTAGTGGGTCTCTAGTTCTTTTTGTTGAAAATTTAAGTGTAAATATATGTAAATTTAAGAAAGATTTTATTTTAAGAGGGGGACATAGGGACACGGGTACAGTTTTAAAATACAATCCATATCTAGAAGGTTGTAAAGGTGTCCAGCGGATTTGTTTTGAAACAGATCAAAAATGTTTCAGGTATGCTTTCCTCATATCAGCATTTGAGCCTCTAGCACGTGACGCTACCAAGACGAATTTAGACAATTGGGCTGTACATGGGAAGGAAGGGTCTAATTTCCCCACTGTAGATTTTTCTTGTTTAGAGGGGAAATACCCAGTAACGCTACGATCTATTGATATTTTTGAAAAGGCCAATTCCTATTCAAATATCGGCGTTACTTTGGTTCAGTATGAAACTGAATGTGAAGATGGGGTTCGTTCTAAAAAGAAGGGGGTGGTCTTCCCTGTAAGAGGCCCGTCAATTGATTTGGTCAGACACTGGGTTTGGTTGTTGTATACACCCCCATCTAGTGACCCTGCCAATTCAATTTGCCATTTTAATCCGATTACAGACATCAGTAGAGTTTTGGGGGCGGGTAAGCCGAGGGGGGAATGTTTCTACTGTCCAACATGTCTGTCTAGATTCCGTAGTGATATAAAGCTACGGGATCATATGAAGCAGTGTAGACGACATGGCTATCAGACAGTGGAAACGGTTTCTGGGGATAGGGCCATTCTACGCTTCAAAAATTTCCAGAACACCCTCCTCCAGTGCAACAAAATATCTTTGGACTGTGAAGCCAAGCTGGTGGAGGTGAACGATCCCCAATTTCCAAACCGAGTAAAAGAACACCAGGCCATTTCAGTATCCTATGTTCATTCGCAAAGAGACAGTTCTAACACCATGAAGTTGTTAGAAATAGTTGAGACATTGGATGAGAACAAGTACATGGTCGAGCCACTGAATAAACTACTTGTCACGGCTAATGCCGTTATTTGTCGTTTGCGAAAAATCCATTATCCAAGGGTGTTGTCTGCAGAGGATCGTCTCACGATTAAAGATAAAAAAATATGTTGGGTTTGTAAGGGGGAGTTTGCAGAGGAGGAGGATAAGGGGACTAAAGGGAAAAGAGGGGGGAGGGGGAAAGTCAGAGATCATAATCACTTGTGGCAGGAAATATCCTCGGGGGTAGCAATTTTAGGGGGGTTGCGCATCAATAGTGTAATTTAAATGTTAGCCAACAGTTTTTTATCCCTGTTTTTATCCACAACTCTAACTATGACTTAAAATTTATTTTACCGGCACTGGCACGTATGCACAGGGAGGGAGGGGGAGTAGATATTCCATGGGTAAATAGTTCATTTACCTATAACATTATTCCCAAATCGGCCGAGAAGTTGTTGCTTCTCGAACTGAAATGGCAGGCAGTGGATAATGGGCATACGTGTTGGAATAAAATCAGGTTTTTAGATTCCTTTAGTGTTTTTCCTAAGGCATTGAGTCAATTGATTCAAGTGCAGAAAAAAGACAATTTTGATAGCTTTCCCTTGCTTAAACAGCACCTTCCGGACAGTGAAATGTATGACCTGTTGACCTGCAAAGGTGTATACGCATACGAGTATTACTGTTCTGGCGCTCACTTAAGGGAGGTGAAACTACCTCCAATTGAAACTTTTTACAATTCACTGACCAACAGTGAATGCACATCCGAGGAGTATGGGATTGCCAAGAAGGTGTGGTCAAAGGGGAATTGTAAAAATGGGTGGGAGTATTGTAGACTGTACTTGGCCAGTGACGTTCTAACTCTGTTGCATATAGTCTGTAAGAACAAAGACCAAATCTATTCAGAGTTCGGGTTAGATATAGGCTACTTTTTTTCTACACCCAAGCTAGTGATGGACTTGATTTTAAAAATTAGCAGGGAGGAAATAGGCCTAATAACCGAGGTAGATCAGCACCGTTTTGTAGAGCGTTCAATACGGTGAGGGTATGTTTTTCATGGGGACCGCGTCTTATCAACCGATCCGAGCGGACAAAGCACCGGTGTAAAGTCAAATGCAGTGTTCTTGGACATGAACTCATTGTACCCCTTGGCAATGTCTCACTACTCTTTTCCGTGTAGGAACTATCAATGACTTGAAAATCCTTGTGAGTTCCCGACATTACCACCGTCGAGGACAATGGGCCAGAAGGATGCTTCTTTGAAATTGACGGTCACATTCCGCTGGCGCTTCACGATTCAGTCAAAGATTTTGTTTTTCCCTGTATCAATCGGCCCGTGAGCAGGGACTCTCTGAGCCCCTACAATCGATCATTGGTTGAGGATATGGGGATGCACTGGACTCCCTCCAAACAGAAACTGATTGCTGATTTGGACCCTAAGGAGAATATCGTTGTTCACCATGTGCTTTTGCATTGGATGGTGAGCAATGGTTTCAAGATCACCAAAATACACAGGGTCCTGCAGTTCAATCAGCGACCATATTTAAAAACGTTTATCGACACTTTTGTCGATAAACGCTCTAGGGCAAATTCAAAGGTGGAGAAGGAAATGTATAAGCTCATCCTAAATTCAGCGTTTTGCAAAATGTGTGAAAGGGTTCGTAACAGATCTCGCTGCGACGTCGTGACTGACCCTCTAGAGTGTGCACGAATTATTGCCGACCCCAATTTTACATCGTTCACGAGCATAGAGACTGGCATGGTTCTTCTTCACAGGCGAAAGCGAAATGTACTACTGAACAGGAATATAGCAGGATGTAGTTCAGTCCAAGAAATTTCCAAAAAGCTCATGTTGTTATTTTTTTAAAGTGTGTGCAAGGTGCACTGGCCACGGGAGGGGGAGGTTGAATATACTATGGGGATAGAGATTCTCTGCTGTTAAAGGTAAATAGGACCGAAGATTTATTGGGTGATTTAGAAAAAGGGGAACCCATAAGCTCGCGGATGGATTTCACCAACTGGAATCCATCACTCTACCCCGAGTTGGTGAAACTTCAAGCCTCCAACCAACTATTAAAGTTAAAATCAGAGACGGGGAGTGATTTGATATCCAGGGGGGTGTTCCCGGGTCCCAAAGTTTATTGTGTTGAAACTCATAGTGGGGATGAAAAGAAGGCGTGTAAAGGGGTGCCTACACATTTTGTAAAGAGCAATTTCAACATGAGCGTGTACAGAGACTGTGTAGAAAGTAGCCTAGTGGCGAGAGCACAAGTGCTTGCAATTCGCTCTCTACAGTATAGAAATTATACTGTGTGAGTGGAAAAGAATGCAATGTCGTGTATATCCGACAAAGTCTATGTGCTCTAGAATGGTGTGAGTGTTCTACCCCATGGCCACTACCGTATTTCAGACCGAGTTGAATGCATAGACTATCGCAATCAACTTAGTCTGGATAAATTAACCTAATCTGACTAACCAACTAACCAACTAACCACCACCAACCCATTCATAAATTAACTAACCCAACCCGTTCATAAATTAACTAACCTAACCCAACCCCAACCTAAGCTTTAGCAGCAGCAGTGACGACAACTATTGTACAGTTTTTTCACCCTCGCCGCTCCCGGGGGGGGGGCCTTCCCGCGGCCACCCAGGGGGGAGGGTCCCGCCCGCGGCCGGCCGGCCTTCGGCCCCGCGACCCTGGGGGGGGGATCCCACCTTTAAATTCACTATAATGTTCAACTGTGCTAGTTCATGTTCCAAGTGCTTTTTTTTCCAGTGTTGTTTTTTCAAGTGCTCATGTTTTGTAGAGAAAAGTGTGTGTTTGCTACTAATGTAAATAAAGTATTGTTGTTGTTGATGGACAAAGCGTTTTTAAGTTGACAATAAGTGTTGCTCTTCATGCACAAAAAAAGTGTTTTTAAAGACAATAAGTGTCATTTTTATCATTGCAGTTCATGTTGAACAAATAGAGTTTTCATGCAGTGTTGAAATAAATACTGCCATGAAATATTGTCAACTGTTCTTGTTGAACATAGTGTTATTCATATCGTTGCAGTTCACCTTGAACAAATAGAGTTTTCATGCAGTGCCGAAATAAATGCTGACATGAAATATTGGTGTTTTTCTTGTTGAACAGGTGTTTTTCATATCATTGCAGTTCACCTTGAACAAATATTTGCTTTGATATTGCCAAAATAAATGCTGCCATGAAATATTGTTTTTTTTTGTTGTTGTTAACCAGTACTAGATAGATCTATGGGAAAATTATTACTACTTATTCATTGGACACGTATGATTTACAGTTAGTTATAGTCCTACTGTTGTCAACAGCAGCAGCAGCAACATGTATCAATTTAAAATACCCTTCAGGTCGTTTCTGTGTGGTCCCTCAATGTCAGGGAAAATAACACTTTTAACTAGAATAATTCAAAATTGCGATAAAATATTTTTGGAAAAGCCGAAAAAAATCTACTATTGCTATAGTATTTGTCAGGTGTCTTATTATCAAATAAAGGCTATTGCCACAACCATACCAGTAAAATTCACAGGAGGGCTTGATGTTTTCAATAGTACTGAACCGAAATCGTGGATGAGAATTGATGATTTGGCTGAATCCATTGAACAGTTCTCACAGGACATGCTAAAACTGTTAATTGTTCGCTCCCACCATGAACACATGTCCATAACCGTACTTCTATACAATCTGTTTCATCAGAGTACATGTATGCAAAACCATGCATTGACTTGAAGCGTCTATATTATCTTTCAAGTCGTTCGTGATGCTAGCTCGCTAATAACTCTCAATAAGCAGATATACCCCGGCGCCCCTAAATTTCTGTTGTCAGCGTACACTCAGGCGACAAGCAAGCCCTACGGTTACATTTTGCTGGATCTGAATCAGAGCACGCCCGAGGATCTACGTGTAGTCACCGACATTTTCAACAATGAAATTACAGTATATCTTCCGGTGAACAGTAGAAAAGGCTATTAGTTGCCATTATGACACTGAAGAAACTACACGAACAACGGTATTTATTTTCCGTTTTAAGCACTTCAAAACCGTTGCTTAGGAAGGCCATACTCAAACATGGTGTTGACAATGATTTCATTAATCTAATATCTGAACTTTATTTAAATTTAACTGAATGCAATGTTCAACTGCCATATGGTTTTAGACAACACAAAACCAAAAATGTTTCACCAGTCCGCGTCTGGGCTCTAAAATAAAAGGTAAAATTTTTATAAAGAACACGACTCCTTCAAGTGGGCGGTAGGTTTTTCAAACTTTTACTGCCAATAATTGCTGGACTTGGAAACAGTTTTCTCTAGAGAATGACAAAACCATATAAATTGACACCATTTGAACTTGTCCTCTCGCCCGTCGAACATTTTGAAGACAATCTAAGCAAATTCATTAATGATGTGAATATTGCCGATTACAAAAAACTGCTTTTACTCCAAGATGCTTTGTGACGTGTGGACAAACATAAACCTTATCGTGAGAGACCCACCACTGTCGCCGATCCCTGTAAACAGGAAACATCTCCTCAAGATTCAGCATTGCAATTAAAGGAGAAAGAATTGAATTCGAGTGTATCGAAAATTGGAAACCTATTGCCACTGACCTATCGAAAACAGAGTAAAAGAGTATTATCATATCTCATGTTGGAAACTGTTGATCAAGTTCAAGTCGATAGCACAGGGAAAAGAATTATAATTCAGGGAAAAAGTTATAATCTAGTTGATTTAATTTGTGATATGGTGACGAATCGTAAAGGACTTTTATCCTTTGACAATAATCTATACACCTTTCTAAGTGTATCAAACTTCCCCAAAAGTCTTATTGGCAATAAGCAAATTCTAAAGAAACTAAGAGAATATAGTCCTCCTCCAACACCAACACCAACATCATTTAAAAAAGAAGAAGAAGATTCATTATTTGAAAATACTATCAGCGCCACTGATTTTACAACACCTGTGGCTTCTAGTCAAAAGCGAAGACGAATTAATTCACCCTCCAGTGTGCAAAAGGGGAGTGGACATTACACTACATGCTTGTGTTCAAAATGGATGAAGTTCTGAAAGGTGTCTATGAAAATATTGGTGAAGCGGGAAGTTTAAGTTCTCCCAAAACGCTTTCTAAAGCTGTCTCCGGCACCACATTGAAAAAAGCAAAAGAGTATCTAGAGAATGAACCAAGTTACACACTGCATCGAAATCACAGGCTTCGCAGCAAACAATATCGACAAACTAAAGCCTTTTTCCCTCTGCACATAATGCAAACGGATCTTTTAACTTTAGACGCAATTCAACAGCGTCACAATGCACCCTACAAATATATTCTGGTGGAAATCAGTGTCTTTAGTCGCTATGCCTATGCCATTCCACTGCGATCAAAGAGAGGTGTTGATGTTGCTCGGGCCATTGAAAGTATTCTTGAACAGGATTCATATAAAAAAATTCAATCGGATCGTGGCAGTGAATTTGTTAATCCCCATGTGCAAGAAGTTCTTTTGAAATATAATACAAAACTTTATTATAGTCACAGCCCGATAAAGGCTGCATTGGCCGAACGATTAATAAGAACGATTCGTCTATTCATTACAAGATATTGTACACTAAAAAATACACCGGCTTGTATTCAAGATTTAGATAAAATCATGCAGTTATACAACCATCGACCCCATCGATCTCTGTCCAACTCAAGCCTTCGGGATGTTCACTACAATAAAAATACATTTGATGCTTTTCTAAAGCAATATTCCAATGGTGCAAAAAAAAATGTGAAGAAGAAATTCAATGTTGGTGATACTATTCGAATTAATAGAACCACCAATATTTTTGAAAAGGGGAATTATTTATGGAGCACCGAACTTTTCAAAGTGTCCAAAATCCTGGACACAGAGCCCACGACATATCGACTGCGAGACACCAAAGAACATGAGATTCTCGGTGGTTTTTATGAATATGAACTGCAAAAAGTTAGAAACACTAGTGAAATATATCAAATTGAAAAGATATTAAAGAGTCGTACTCGTAGGGGCAAGAGACAGTTGCTTGTTCGCTGGCTAGGATACAACTCAGATTTTGATTCTTGGGTCAGTGCTGAAGACATTAACAATGCCCAATGATTTCTATGTGACTTTCATGTCCAATGTTTCCGATCCTCTCTACAATGACTTGAATAGAACAAGTGATTTTTGGACGAAACTCTCCCCCACCATCAAATTCGACGACAATGGAAAGTATGAAGTGGCTCTTGTCGACTGTATTTTCAAAAATACCTATGACATCCTGAGAAAGGATCGTAAATATGATATAAAAATTAGACCCTATGATTGGCCTCCACCACCATCCTCAAGTGATCAAGAACAAATTCAAAAAATCAATTGGATGGATTATCCATATATTGCATTACCCTACGAGGAACTCATCTGTATAAATTATTTATTTCGTTCTATTAATAAAAGAATTTCCACTCGTAAAAAGGGAGCTTTTCATTTCAACTATTCGAAGGAGGAGGGTAAGATCTACATTAGTTCACCTATTGCCAGTGAAAAGGTTATTCTCAATGATAATCTAAGGGATGTTCTTGGCTTTAAGCTCAATATAATCAATGGTAAAAGTGCCGGAAACACTAATTTAATTTTTGCTGACTACCCGCCTGCCTTCTACACAGACACTTGTATATTTCTCTACGCCTCATTTGTGGAAACATCTTGGGTTGGGAATTCAAAAGTTCCCGTCCAACGAGTTCTTGAACGAAAAACCAATCAAGCACATATTCACCGCTAAAATATAAAGCATGTTCAATATATTCCCGTAAACACTCCCTAATTGGAACTCTGTCTGTTAACACTAAGAACTGAACTAGGTGATCCCATAACAATTTCAAAAGGTTTGGCTGTAATTACATGCCATTTTCGTCCCATTGTTCAAAAAGCACGATTTCTAATAAAAAAGTGGTATTCACTTGTTCTGATATTGACTGCTATGTTAATACTCTTGGCACAAGACAACAGGGCAATGGAATGGACTATTACAAAGGTCGTTCGTCAATGTCTGGCTACGGTCTTGGCAGTTGGTTTGCTAAGCTGTTTCACTCTTCACTACCACTGGCTAGAAAATATCTTGTACCGGCTGCGACAGATTTTGCATCCTCTACACTATATGGTTGAGGCTCTGGCAAGGATTTTAAAAAAAGTGCTTCGGAAAATCTTAGGTCCAGTGCGCGAACCCTTGGCGAGGGATTAAAACAAAATGGTAAAGGCTTAAAAAGGTCAAGAAACAATGCATCACTCATCAGTCTCCACTCAGGTCGGAAACGAAAGACAACATCCCTCTTGTCAAAGAAAAGAAGGAAAAAGCCGAAACGTAGTGTAAACAGAAGAAGAAGCTCCAGGAATAAAATTGTTATATCGAAACTGGATTTCTTCTCCTAAAATGTCATACCTACCACATAAGGATTCCCAACCTTCAATCACTGCCTCATTGAATCTATTTAATGCTGAAAATGTTGATGTGAGTGTCAAGCATGGATACTATGAACAATTTTATCCGCAACAACCCCTCTCCGATAATATTCACTTTCAAATTTATTCCAATGAAGACTACTTTATGGACATGTTTTCAACATTTATAGATTTGCAAATGAAAGTCCGAAAATCTGATACTACACTGCCAATTCGATCTGATGGGATATCCTTTGAAAGTTGTATATAAAGTAATTCATTTCGTCAAATTAGTGTCTACATCGATGGCACACTGGTGAGCACAAGCAACAATCTCTCAAATTATACTAGCTATATGCAATTCATGTTGATGACACCCAAGTCATATAAGGAATTGAGAGCCACCTCTAATGGTTATGAATATATTGCTAATACTGATAGTACACATGCACTTAAAAATGCTACAGCTAGTGAATTACATCTAGTTGGAAAAATATATCATGAAATTTTTAATATACCTCAATGGCTACCACCCAATGTTAAAGTGGATATAAAACTGACGCTTACACCCTCCAATTTCATATTGAGAAAAGAACTTGCTGTCAATCCTGATGTAAGTCTCTCCCTCACCTCGGCAATACTTTATGTACGCAAACAACAGGTCATAAGTTCTGTTGCTTTGGCCGTGGAAAAACCGAGAGCCAATGGAAATGATATTAAACTATTAGGTCCTCATACACTCACAAATAAGCGCCATATTGTTAGGGGCTGACGCACCTTCACCGATTCATCCTTTATCGATGGTAAAATTCTGTCGAAATATACGTTTACAGTTGTAAAAAGCGCTATTGCAACAGGATAATGGACTGAATGTCCACATATTTGGACTTTCATCTCTTGTGTGCAAAGTAAACGGCATTCCACTCTACAATCTATCTTTTGATAAATCCTATAGAACATTGTACGAGTTGACCATGCAAACCCTAGATCATGACTCTCAACTATTTGAAAATGGTATAACCAAAGATATGTTTGCTAAAACACATGGTATCATTGTACTGGATTTGTCTGGTACACAGGATATGAGTATAGTACGTATGGGGTGTGTGCGTTTAGAGTGTACATTTGCCGATCCATTGGGTGAGAGTATTGCACTAATCTCACTAAATCAATATGAAACCTATTGGGAAATCACTCCCGAAGGCAGTGTTCTACTAGACTTGGCGCCATGAACACCAGTCAAGTAATCAATGTATTTAATATGGACCCCTACATTTCCCAGTACAAATCCTATTGTCTACTTACACGCAGTTTCTCCACATTTATGGTGACAATCCTCGTCTGAATGACTTTCTAGTGGAAAATATCCGCTCAGACCTATACAGTATTGATTTCAGTGCCCTAAGCGTAAAGTGCTTTAAAAATGTTTGTGAATTTGTTTATTAATAAAATGCATATATATACAACAATGTATTTAAATCTTCACTTTAGATTTTTTTTTTCGATGTATAGGCAACTGTCGTGAACCACTAATGCCGGTAAATCATTTGGATTCACTGTATATTGATCTTGATTGACTGCAAAGTCAGGATCACATTTTCTACCGTACAATGTAACTTACCTCTTGTCATATCTCTTTGTATAGTCAAAAGATACTATTTACATTCATATTATGAAATTCACGTGTTTCAATCTGTCTATTTGAAGCAATATCACATACAATGCTTTCAAGTGGTGAATCACATTCAGTAACTGCCAAATAAAAATCACTAGGTTTATAGTCATAATAGGCAGTGTCGTCACAGCGATGACGTAGAAACCAGATTGTCTTGTTAGCCCAACAGTTGAATCGTAGACCAGATTCCTCTTCCCAGAATAATTTAAATCCACAACGATACCAATCTCGTAGAAATAAACTAAAGTCGCGTTTAGGGTTTTTTCCAATCAGAGCAGGGTAAATATTCTCCCACTGATCACATTTATCATGGCGGCAGTTGGAGCAGAGGTGCCCGCTAAGGTTAAAGTCACACACCTCCTGAAAACATGAGTTACATCCTTTAATTTTGTACTGCATAGCCTCTATGTAATTTACATGGATTACATAATTTGCACTTTTCACTATAGTCTTTAATAATTGTACAATTCTCACATTGAGTCCAACTGCCAAGAGTGTACATGCACAATGGGCATATATAGAACATTTTTTTTTGTTTCCAATGTCACTTGACTCACTCACAGCTAAAACGAAACTGAGCGTCCTCGCTCCATAAATTCAAGGTGGAGGAATGGGGGAGATGAGTAACCTTGTGACGTTACCTCTTTCGAATGATGGGGGAGCCATCTACATTGAATCCATTGGCAATGTTTTCAAAAGTATATCCACGATATGATTCTGCTTTGTTCCAATTAATATATCAATAAATTGAGTATAAGCATTTGAAACACATTTTAAAAGTTTCATACAATAGTCCAATGGGGGAGAATCACACCTCATTATATTGTCAAGTGTTCCCTGACAAGAGAATATCCTGCGTTTAAGAGATAACTCGAGAAAATAATCATCCAAAATCAAATGTTTTTCCAGAAACACTAGATTTGATCTAATTCTCTCTTTCTCAAATCTATTCATTTTTCAATCCTGTCACTCTGACTGCTGACTCTAGACTGACCCTGATTTGCTAGCCTAACCTGACAAGAAAAAAAAGGGAACATTTTCGATTTCGAAACAATTTTATTGAATAATTACAACAACAATATTAAGCATGTACAATTAGCGATAGAGTTTATTGTCTTCGATATGATTCACCAATGCACTTAAAGCACATTGAAGTCTATTCACATGTGCTTTATCAACTTTTGCAGCGAAACATAATTGATCTTCCATTTTAAATTTGCTCAAGGTTATCACATATCTTGCATATAATGCATCCCATTTCAGACAAAGCCGTGATCCTTTCGTGATTTCCACCGCAATGTTTGGTGCTCTTGTATTATTACCATCAACTCCACTATCAACTTCTAAGAGGGCAAACATTCCACTTATCGTCATCATCAACACCCAAATATATATCCAAATGAGTAAAGTCAAACTGTTCTTCTCACTCCTTTGAATTCTATTCACAGACTAATAAAACTATAGTAAAAATCCTTTCCCCATATTCCCTCCGCCGCTAATATGTAAGCAGCCCTCTGATTGGCTGAGAAGGATTATGTATCCGACTCGCTGATTGGCTGAGAAGGAAACACGTGATCTAACTGTTTCCCGTTATCGGATCAAAAAAATTCCCAATCGATTACGCAATCAAGTTCTCGGAAATTCACTTCCCCCTCGAGTCCTAGATCAATAACATTGTTCCCGTTAGAATTCAATGCGCATGTGCAACCTTCGTCCCGGAGTTATTACACATAGAAACAACAAATAAATCGACCTTGGAAAAAGAGGTCATTGACCGATTACGCAATCTTTCTCCCTGGGACTCTATGCCCATATTAGGAGCCCCGTCACGAGTCAATAAGGCATTTCTACTCATATATGGTTTTTATAGAAATTTTTGTCGTAGAAACTTCAAGAAGGGCTGATTTGATTGGAAATTTAAAGGATTAGTGCCATTTTTAATAGTCGAAGGTGATTGGAGAGCAACAAAACCCCCTCTCACGCACATCTTTACCCCAAACACATCCAATCAAAGTTTGGAGATAGCCGTTTTGTTCAACGTAGTTGAAAGTTCTGAAAATTATTTATTTGAGGATGACAAACCACCCAAAGCCCCCTGTGCAAAAGTTGTCAGTTATGCCCTGGGGGCAAATAAGGTTTTTATAGATAGAGTTGTCGTAGAAACTTCAAAGGGCCTCATTCAATTGGAAATTGTGAGGGTTAGTGCTCTTTTTAATAGTCAAAAATTATTGGAGGCTAACTAACCCCCCTCTCACGCCCAGCATTTCCCCAAACACATCTAATCAAAATATTCAGATAGCCATTTTGTTCAAAGTAGTGGATGTTCAGCAAATTAGGTCTTTTAGGATTACAGCCCCCCCCCCCCCCCCCACAGCCCTCAGTGCTAAGGTTGTACGTTATGCCCTGGGGCCTATAATGTTTCTATAGAAAGCGTTGTTGTAAAAATTTCAAAAAGGGCTCATTCGACTGGAAATTGAAAGGGCTATTGCCCTTTTTACAAGTCGAAAGTATTCGGAGGGAGAATCCCCCCCCCCCGCAACCCATCACGTCCCCAAACATTTCTGATCAACATTTTGATATGGTCATTTTGTTCAAAGTAGTTGAAAGGTCTGGAAGTTATGTCTTTCAGGATGACAATCCTCCCCCCATAGCCCTCAGGATAATGGTCATAAGTTAGACCCTTGGGGCATATAAGGTTTTGAAAGACAGTTTTGTCGTAGAAGCTTCAAAAAGGGCTAATTTGATTGGAAATTGAGAAGAGTAGTGCCTTTTTTATTAGTAGAAAATGATCAAAGGGCAAATACCCCCCCCCCACCACGCACATAATTTCTTAAATCACTTCCAATCAAAATTTTGAGATAGCCAATTCGTTCAACGTATCAGAACAGTCTGGAAATAATGTCTTTGAAGATAAAAAAAAACAGCCCTCAGGGTATGGGTTGTGAGTTACGCCCTGGGGACATATAAGGTTTTTATAGAAAGCATGGTCATATAAACGTCGGAAAGGGCTCATTGAATTAGTAATCAGACGCTCTAGTGTTCTTTTTAAGAGTCAAAGTGATCAGAGGGCAGCTAAACCCCTCCCCCCACACACACCCACGTGTGTGTGCGATCCCGAAATGCATCTAATAGAATTTTTGATATAACTATTCTATTCAAAATGGTCTAAATATTATACAACAAGGCCTTTGGGGTTGAAACAATCCCCAGAGATTAGGGGCAAGGATTGTAAGCTCTGCCCAGGGGGTATTTAATACTTTTATGGAAGGGATGGTTGTTTAACTTTAGAAGAGGCTCAGTCTTTCTCCCTGAAAAGGACTATGTCAATATACAACGAACAAAAATTAATTTAAAAAACTTTTTCAAAAAAACAATTTAAAAAAAAAGTGAAGAGTTCCATTAAACCAAAATGAAAAAAATAGAATCAAACAATCTACCAAGAATATAACTACCATAAATCAGTATCAATAAATAAACGAAACCCAAAACAATAAGAAACTAAAATAAATAAGAGTCAGATTATATTCTGGCTTTTAGGAAGCTTGGGGTTTAGAACCCTACTCATATTAATTTCTGCTTGTTTTGAGTTTGACTCATATTTATTTTAATTTCTGTTTGTTTTGGGTTTCATTTATTTATTGATACTAATTTGTGGTAGATTATTTGATTCTATTTTCGTTCATTTTGGTTTAATGGAGTTCTTTACTTATTCTTAAAAACTTATTTTGTTGAAAAAGTTTTTTTTAATTAATTCAATAAAACGTTAAAGTGCCTTTCCAGCTACTTTTCCAGAAATTGTCTTTACCATCTTAAGAGAAGCCAATCCTGTTGAACATATATTATGCACAAATAGTAATTGCTCTACGCGTGGCTGAGCATGCTATTGCTCTTATTCTCATAGCCCGTATAGGAACTGAGAAGTATGGCTGGTCTAGAAATTTTTACCTTATTGGTTCCTGTGCTAGACCAAAGCTTTGGTTTAAGATATAGAAAGGATGTGACATTCCTCGTAATAAGATTGGGTTTGAAATGAAAAGTCATTTTACTAAAGTTTTAAGAAATATGAGGCAAAATTTACAGCCAAGTTATTGAGTAAGGCCTCCAGGAATCCCAATTTCCTTTGAAAAGTGATAAAAAGAGCCAAGTAAAAATTCTGTCAAAACTCAGAAATTAATACTGACCAGTTGTTTAGTCATTTTCAGCTAAATTTACTGAACCCGATCCAACTCTATCTAATGAAAATGAAGGATAACTTTAAGATCGACTGTGTGATTCAAATCATCAGCTTAGTTTCATCTTTAAAATGTCTCCTATTCTGGTGTGTAGTTTTAAGTTGCAAAAACAGAAATCTTCTAAAACTTGTATATTTAGAAGTATTGATGCTTCTCTGGCAAATTTTCCCGGTGACATCATTGATATTAGTTGAATAGTGTTAACAATCGAAGAAAATTTTCGGATTCTTGATCGTGAGTATAAGCGTATTGGTTTTCGGTTTGATGAGAGTAAGACTGAGTTTTTCGCTCACAATAGCCACTCTGATCGTTTGTTAAACATCCAACTAGGTGAACATGTGGTCCAAGCACAAAAAGCATTGAAGTATCTTGACGTCCCTATTGGCTGAAATTTCCGTGCTGTGTGGTAATTTTTAAAGCAATTTTTATTAGTAAATCTATGAAAACGTAAGGTCTATTAGTTTCACTGAGTTTAAATTTAATCATAGTATCCTAGCTAGGGCGTAGTAGGCATTTATAATCCCAAATTTCCTCGCCCTTGCGTCATTTGGTCTTTTTTTTTACCCGTTGATATTAAAGAAATATAAAGTTGCTTCTATGAGCATGCAAAATGTTCTTTGGCTACCTCCTTGAACTAGTAGTAAATACTTATTTTGTTTGTCTGGAGCTGCTAATCCTGTGATAACGATGCAAAAAAGAAATTGGAGGTACCAGAAGCAGTATACTGGTGAAAGCACCATCAGTGTTCTATATTTTTACATCTATAGTAGACAATAAATCTATCCATACATGCATGCTAAGTTTCAAGATATAGTTTTCATGTCTGATGTCCTAAAAATGTGCTACGTTCTACTAACGGTTTTTAAATTTCAGAAAGATGAAAAAATCGTGCTCCTACGTCAGAAAATCAAAGAAAGGGAGCTCATCTCAAAAAATGGACAAGCACTAACGACATCCAAATGATCATTCACGCAGAGTAAATCTCTAAAAGTACATATAACTGCTTTATTTTTAATTTCACCTTGTATGTCAAAATACACACATTGTTCCTTTTTGTCTTTGTTGAATAATTTTAGGCTTGGATGTTTTTTTTTGTGGTCCCAATCCCTAATATTAAACAGTAGACAAAAAGTTTGAAAATTAAGTTAACAAATAAATTGGATGATTATAGATGAAGTTGAGATCGATGGCAATTGGTGGACATTCTGTTTTTACAACCATCAACAAGATAATAATGTCAATGCCGCAGAAATAGACCTAGAGTTTCAACAGAAAGGTTTGTCCACCAGCCTCATTTTTTCTGATTAATCGGTGTTCAATTATACTTTTTAAACACTCAGACAGAGTATGATCCCTTAGGAAGGCATATGTGCCCCCCCCCCCAGAATATTTCAATTTTTTACATTCCAAATAACTTCATATGGTTTTGTATATTTTAGAAATCCCTCTCCCTACTCCCACAAAATGTCCGGACTTCCTTTGGAATATAAATCAGTATCGATTTTTTTTAATCATTTAACTATAAATGGAAAAGCATTATAGTCCAAAGAGCTAGTTAACAATACCCTATGCACGCGGCTGCAGCCCTGTTTAAGGCCTGTTGGAGAAAATTGCTTCCTGCTAAATGTCTACACTCTTTGGTTAATTCATTGATTTACTTTTGGTAATTTCTTGTTGATCTTGCTGGAATTAAATAATAAAAAAAAACAAGTTTTTTCAACTGAAAGTAAGCAGCAACATCAAAACATAAAACGAACAGATATCATTACGCATATGAGGGGATTCGCCCCCTCTTCAATACCTCGCTCTTTCCGCTAAAGTTTGAATTGTGTTCCAATTCTTTAATAATGACCCCTGAATCATAAAGGCCATTTAATTAGAATAAATAGCTCTTTTGAAATTATTAAAAAAAAACTTTAGCATAAAGAGTGAGGTATTGACGAGGGGGCAAACCCCCTCATATACGTAATAATTTCTGTTCGTCTTAAGTTTTAATGTTGCTCCTTACTTTCAGTTGAAAAAACTTATTTTTTATTTAATTTCTGAGCATTTCTAAGATAATGCTGGGAAATCCGGCAACCCCTTCATGGAAAAATTATCTTTCCCCATAAGAAAATCCTCCATGGAAAGACCCTCCCACGTAACCCCGACCCCTGACCCCCCACCAGAAAAAATCTCCCCTGAAAACGTCTGTGTACTTCCCAATAACCAATACTATATGTAAACAATGGCCATTTTCATAGCTTGCAGCCCTTCCCCCGAGGACTGTGGGGGTTGAAGTCATCCTCAAAGACATAGTTATTAGATTTTTCAACTATGCTGAACAAAATGGTTATCCAAAAATTTTGATCCGGTGACTTTGGGGAAAAAATGAGTGTGGGAGGGGGCCTAGTTGCCCTTAAATTTTTTGGTCACTTAAAAAGAACACTAGAACTTTTAATTACCGTTTGATTGAGCCCTCTCACGATATTTTAGGACCACTGGGTTGATACGATTACCCCTAGGGAAAAAAACCAAACAAATAAACACGCATCCGTGATCTTTCTTCTGACAAAAAACACAAAATTCCACATTTTTGCAGATATGAGCTTGAACCCTGTACATCAGGGTTTTTTGCTACGCTGAATCTGATGGTGTGATTTTCATTAAGGTTTTATCACTTTTAGAGGGTGTTTCAGTAGAGAGGGGGGTGTTACTCGTGACGGGAGTCCATATATGGGCATAGCCTCCCTAGGGAGAACACGTGGTTAATGGGGTCAATGACCTAAATTTCCAAGTCAACAACAACAACATCGACCTTGACATTCGCTGAGAGCGTGCACTTACAACAACAACAACATCAACCTTGGAACACCTGTGCTGTCGAACTCAATTCACCTATCGTGAATCAATAATTCCCCTTAGAAACAACAAATTAATTCCCCTTTCTTGACAGATCAATCAACCAATGACATCATCTGTCAGACTTTAAAAATTTTCGCCTAGAAACGATTCTCCAGGAATAGATCCAAGTCATTAATGTCATTGCCTCGGAAACAACTCTTTTGGTCGAACTCCAAAGGATATTAATAACCAAAGGCCATGGAAACAATTCTCCAAGAAACATCTTAGCGATGAATTGTTTTAGCGCGGAAATCAGGTTTCTTATTAATTTGAAATGCATTAGCGCAGAGATGCCAAAAACAAAAGGAAAACACTGAAATTACGTTTAGGGATTATTTGGGCGAAACCGTTTTAGACAGGTTATGGGATTATTTCGGCGAAACAGTTAGAGACATTTTGAAAGAAGATTTTAGGAAAGGTTTTAGAAGAGAATTTGAGGGTGAAACTCTGTGGTCGTTATAATACACAAGTTCCATTTGAACAGTGTTGTGAGGTCCTCTACCCCAACCCCAAAGGGTTCCGATCCCCCACCCCAACCCCGAAGGAAGCCCCCGGTACTCAAAGGTCCCCCAAACTCCCAAAGAGCCCCAGCCCCCCAAACGCCCTCCTCAGACCCTCAAAGGCCCTCCTCTGGTCCTCAAAGGGCCCCCGGACCCCCAAAGGGCACCCCGAACCCAAGAGGCCCTCCCCCCGGTCCTCAAAGGTCCCCCGAGCCCGGGAAGCGCCGCGGGCCAGGAATGCGTCGCATGGGGATGCGCCGCCGGGGGATGCGCCGCAGGTCAGGGGATGCGCCGCAGGGATGCGCCGCAGGGGATGCGCCACAGGGGATGCGCCGCAGGGATGCGCCGCAGGGATGCGCCGCAGGGATGCGCCGCAAAAAGTAAACTAAAAAGTAAAAATTTCGAAATGTTATCCACCAAACGCCCTCCTCAGACCCCCAAAGGCCCTCCCCTGGTCCTCAAAGGCCCCCCGGGCTCCCAAAGGGCCAACCGGCCCCCAAGGGTCCCCCGGGCCCCCGAAGGTCCTCCCCCGGTCCCCAAAGGTCCACTGGGCTCCCAAAGGCCCACCCCCGGTCCCCAAAGGTCCCCCGGGCTCCCAAAAGACCACTCAATCCTCCAGGGCCCCCGGATCCCCAAACGCCCTCCCTGGGCCCCAAAGGTCCTCCCCCGGTCCCCATACATGCACACAAAAACTTACACACACACAAAAACTTACACACACACACAAAAAATGACACACACACACGAAAACTTACACACACATACTAAAACTTACACACACACGCCAAAACTTACACACACACACACAAAAACTTACACACACACACACACAAACACTTACACAAGCACAAGAAAAATTAAATGAAGACAAAAAATAACAATCACACAAAAAATAAAAAAAAAAAAAACTCAAAAAAAAAAAAAAAACACACACAATATATAAAAAAAAAACACACGAACACAATTACACACACACAAAAAAAAAAAAACACACACACACAAAAAAAAAAAAAAAAAAATGAACACAAAAAAAAATCAAAAACACACACGCACAAAAACTTACACACACACACACACAGACACAAAACATACACACACACACACCAAAACTAACACACACACTCAAAAACTTACACACAAAAAAACTAACACAAACACACACACAAACAAAAAATATTACAAACACAAAAACAAAAAAATTACACACACAAAAAATTACAAACACACACACACACACACACAAACTTAAACACACACAAAAAAAAATTAAAACCACACACAATAGATTAGACACACAAAAACTTACACACACACACACAAAAACTTAGACCCACACGCAAAAACTTACATGCACACAAAAACTTACATGCACACAAAAACTTACACACACACAAAAACTTACACACACGCACAAAAACTGACTCACACACACACAAACTTACACACACACACACATGAAAACTTACACACACACGCCAAAACTTACATACACACGCCAAAACTTACACACACACACACAAAAACTTACACACACACACGCACATACAAAAACTAACACATGCACACGAAAACTTACATGCACACAAAAACTTACATGCACACAAAAACTTCCACACACACACACAAAAAAATAAAACACAAACAAACAAGAAAACACACAAACACACGCAAACAATAACACACAAACAAACAAACACACACAAACACACACACACACACACAAAAACTTACACATGAAAACAAAAAAACTCACACACAAACACACAAACACTAGCACACACACACACACACACAAACTTACACACACACACACGAAATCTAACACACACACTACAACACTTACACACACAAAAACTTACACACACACACACACACACAAAAACTTACACATGCACGCGAAAACTTACATGCACACAAAAACTTAAATGCACACAAAAAATTACACACACGCACACACGCACAAAAATAAAACACAAAAACACAATAAAAAAAACAAAAACACGCAAAAAATTACACACACACAAAAACTAATAAACATACACAAACACAAAAACAAAAAAACTAACACAATCACACAAAAAAACTCACACACACATGAAAAAAAACATACACACACACACACTCACAAAAATAACACATACACACACGAAAAATTACACACACACGCCAAAACTTACACACACAAAAACTTAAACATGCACACTAAAACTTACACACACACACACACGAAAACTAAAAAACACACACAAAAAAAAACACACACACAAACACACACACACACACACACACACACACACACACAAAAACTTACACATGCACACGAAAACTTACATGCACACAAAAACTTACATGCACACAAAAACTTACACACACACACACACACACACAAAAAAT
Organism: Artemia sp. Qi Xiang Cuo; assembly: GCF_049724085.1. Classification (NCBI taxonomy): domain Eukaryota; kingdom Metazoa; phylum Arthropoda; class Branchiopoda; order Anostraca; family Artemiidae; genus Artemia; species Artemia sp. Qi Xiang Cuo. The sequence continues at coordinate 36,542,220 of NC_142806.1, forward strand.
AAAAACACACACACACACACAAAAACACACACACACACTAAAAAAATAACACACACAAAAAAAATTACACACACACACACACACACAAAAAAAAAAAAAAGAACACAAAAAAAACTAAAACACACACACGCAAAAACATACACACACACACACACACACACACAAAACTAAAAAAAACAAAAACGACCAAATACACACACACGCAAAAACAAACA